>NC_141553.1:49867500-50110000 GCF_021556685.1 Rattus norvegicus | reverse complement strand
GGGTATATTAGGTTAAGATTTATTCCAATGACTTAATTTTAATTTGATTACCCCTGGGGGACAAAAACTATCTCCTAAATAAGGCCGTGCAGTGAGGTACTGGGGACAAGACTGGTTCAGCATATGAGTCTTGGGATGACGACTGAAGCTACAACACACAAAATGAAGTCAGTCCCATAGCCATTCACGTATCAAGTATGAGCTGAGTGCCTGTTCGGAATCCACACTACTGCGGGCTCTGCCGGGTACTTCTGTAGCCCAGACTTCGGTCAGTCAGTATCTCAATTCCTCTGCTTAGAGAAACACACTTCACTGTGCCTCTAACTCATCCGCTCCCCAGAACTGAGGACCTTCTGCCTATCTTCAGGGCTCACTTCTAAGCTCTCTATTCTAAGCCTAAATGGTCCCTTTTCACAAAGGACTTTCTCCTTTCTTATCAACACTCTCAATTCTCCCCACAGAACTCTGTCCATACTCAATTTACAGCATATATACCATGGTATTACACTTGGTTTGGTTTGGTTTGAGACAGGTCTAACTATATATGTAGCTATGGGCAAAAATATTCTGTAAAATGGGAAGTTATAAAAGTTTTCTGATTATACTTAGAGATATTTGCAAATTTAGTTAAAATTGTATCAGAGAGTGAGTCCAAGGGCTAGAGCGCACTAAGGCAAGGGCTCGACCACTGAGCTGTCTCCGGCCTGCTGCTCTATGTTCTGTTGACCTTATAATCAATTTTTTAAAAGTTAAGATTGATAAAATAAACTCTAAACCTTATACTGTTGGCAAAAGGCTTGAATAGATGTTTATAGCACATTTTTATAAATGTGGGTCTCTTGCCTTCCCCCCCAAGTACACTTACTACATTGTAGCCTAAATTCTGTCTCTCTTAGCTATTATGTGATAAGTCTGCAGTACCAGTTATATCCCAAGGCCAAACAAAAATGATCACCTAACTCACTTTGGGGCCCTTAGGTAATTCACTCAGGTCCCATTAGCTGACATCAGAGTCAAGCTAAAGAGAAAAACCACCAACAATATAAACCCCAGTAGTTGGAGGTAAATTAAAAAGCTCCCAAATCAGTGCTTTCCTCAAATGTTAAATAATTCACTGTGGCATTACAGATACAAGCCTCCAGCAAAAGTTACACTTGAATAATTAAGGAAGCAGGAGACAAACAAATTGATTTCAGTGGTACAGAAACAAATTGGTGGCCTCCCAAACTCGTATGCCAAATGACTTTTTACAGTAGCAAGCGTGTAAATTACCCAAGTAACTGATAAATTACTACATCAAGTCCGATTATAGGAAATGGCCTAGAATTATAGGTCAGGGTTATTCTTAAACATAACTGAGATTCGACTCACTCAAGTAAAAACTCATTTAAAAAGATTTCTGGGACTTTTGAGGGGAGGGGGGGTTGTTCTTTGGTTTTTGGTTTTTTTTTTTTTTTTTTGAGACAGGGTCCTATTCTGTAGTTTCCGCAGGCCTCAGGTGTGATTCTTCTGCCTTGGTCTCCAAGTATTGGGATTGCAGGCATGTGTTCTATGTACAGTGTTCTCTGGAAAGTTCTCATGTGCCTGATGTGCACTTATTCTTCAGAGAAGTTCTGCCTGGACTGCTGAGCCTCTATGTTGCAAGGATGAGCAATGGAGTTGTTTCAGAGAAGGTGATAGGAGAGCAGAAACCTGAGCAGACATCATGGGGTACCACATACTT
The DNA here is from genome assembly GCF_021556685.1 of Rattus norvegicus. Classification (NCBI taxonomy): domain Eukaryota; kingdom Metazoa; phylum Chordata; class Mammalia; order Rodentia; family Muridae; genus Rattus; species Rattus norvegicus. The sequence continues at coordinate 50,108,277 of NC_141553.1, read as the reverse complement.
ACAGGTAACACGCCCTGAGTTACAGAGCTATAATATCTACAACAAAAACAGGTTTCAATATAACTTTGTCACCTGCTATCTGGTAGACTTTTGATAAATCTTGACTTCTGAAATGGCCCTGTCTTCTGTGACATAGAATGATTCACTTCTGAACATGTCATGTATGAAGCCTTGCTTTTAAAAGGCTGAGAAATAATCAAGTGCAATTGGCATTTACCTCAGACACATGTGCACAGCTGATTTTTACCTCATACTCAGGTGCACAGCCTGCGTTTACCTCAGACACATGTGCACAGTTATCTGGATGTACAAACTGACAGCTGACAACCTGGGCAGGCTCAAAGACAGGAAGTCAGGGACTCCTGACAGGATGAGGATTATGAGCCACTCACTTTTAACTACCAAGGGTTGCTAATAATCATTCTGAACCTTTGTGTATTTTTCTTTCATAATCTGAGATAAATTTGCTTGAGTTTCCTACAAAATACATAAGGTAAAAGTTTTGAGCTCTAACAGAGGCAGTTTGGAGAAGATAGATAAACATCTAAGTAGATTTTCATTTGCAAGCTTCTCAAGACGTTCTTGTAAGAAGATCTGGCAGGAGGGGAGAACATACCAATTTAGCATCTACCCATATACAGAAGAAATAAACTATTTGAAAGAGAAAAGACGGGTGAACGATGAGGGAGAGGTGACCTTGGTCTGACCTTTCCGCACGTGCTGTACGTAACGTGTGGAACTGTCTCGGGTTTGGGAATTCATTCTCTCAGGAGTGAAGTGGCACGACAGCTCGTCTGGCGGCATTAGAAAGAGCAGATGGGTAACTCATAGCGGACTAGCAACCTCACGACATAAAACAAACATAAATCAATTCAAACACTGACATTGATCCTGTGTATCCCTTCTACTGAAGATTCCTGGAGGGGAAGAGAAAGAAAGAGATGCTGGCTGCAGCGCATAGACTACCAGGCACATGTGAGGAGAGCAGAGTTCTTATGGGAACCTTTTGGGAGTTTTTATCTGACTTAGAGTAAGAAAATGACGAAGACTGGACAGTGATCCACAGTGTGGAGAGCCATGCTGCTGGACTTACCATGAGTATATCCCACTGACCATGTCGTAGTTCTGACTGGAAGAGTTCCTAGTGCTGGGCCCCGCCGCTTTGGAAATGAGCAGCACCACCAGGCCCCGCAGCTGTAGGTTATGTCTGCTGTCATGCACGAAGCCCCTGTTAGCAAACAGAGAGGAGTTAGGAAACTTCCCAAGCCTGGGCAGACACAGCTAGAAGATGGCTATAAAAACGGTCAACTTCTAGGCCATCACAATGGGACTTTTTATACAAGGAGAATTAGGGGGGAAAGACGGATGCACAAGCAGCGGGTTCAGAAGACAGCTGGAGAACGCGGTGCGGTTTGTAAGTACCACTCTCAGTGTGGGACTGACACCTCGGCTCCTCCTCTTTCTGGGTCCTACACTGGCCAAGGCCTCGCTTGCACCTCTCACTGTTATTCCTGGTGCCTGGTTGGAATCCGCAGCTTTCTGCAGGCTCAGTGACCTCTCCACAACCTTGCTGCACTCTAAGCTCTCCTCACAGCCATAATCTGCACTGATATCAAAAGGATGCTGCAGCTTAGACCTGCTCTGTCCAATCGGCTTTGCTGCATCAGCCTCAGTAGCTGCTCCGGGGCAGGAGGGCCTGAGCTTACACTCTTCTGTCATTCAGCAGTGCGGTGACTCGACGCTGTCACTGGATGAAGCATGGGATGCCGTGGTGGCACACACGGGCGGGGCACACACGGCAGGAAGCTCTTCATAAGCTGCATTCTTTTTGTTGTGGTTTTGGCAACTGATTTTTTTTCTCAACATTTTTGCATTTTCTGTCTCCTACTTTCTATCCCCATGTCTAACAAGTCTTCCCCACTTTTCTAAAGAACAGGATCTCCCGTAGTTTTTCTACTTCACCAAGTAGATCTCTAATGGAATTCCCACCCCAACAGCAGGTCATTGAAACATTTGCCTTTTTCAAAACATGGTTCTGAAAGATGAAGGGAGGAATATAAAAAGGCTGGCAGTGGGCAAAACAAGAGAATGTTCCAAGAAGCACAGCTTCTGACCCTTGGCCATTCATATAAGACGACGGTTAACAACCTAGAGGGCAGATGAATAGTCTGGGTAAATAAAATGTTCCCCAGTCTCTTTAACTCTGCCAACAGCATTAAAAACAGCATGTGGATAAACTGACGAGAGCGCCTCAAAACTCCACATTCATTCATAACCGAAGGAGGAGGAGATCAAGTCTGTCCTCTGGGCTAAAAGCTCCAGGAGCTAAGTGGACAGTGCTGATCTCACATGTTATAATCCAGGTCACTCTCGGAGGACTTTGACCCTGCCCTGCCACTTGGGAAGGATCCTGGCAAGCAGAACCATATCCAGAGGCTGGCAGAATCACAGGGGGATTGCACAGCTCCTGGGTTTTGAAGGATTTCTATCTCAGATTAGGGACTTGCAACCAGTTTAAAGTCCATGCAAGTGCTCCCAAATCTGAAAACTTGAAATGGTAGATGACGCTCAGCCTGCACTGCCACAGGCGTGGCTGTTGGATGGGAAGACAGTGCTGCTCGTGTTCTCAATTTTATTGTCAAAAACTCAGTGAAGAGCAGTTATGTCCAACAGTGGTGAGATGTGCTCTTTGTATAAATAACACTGGATGAAAAGCATCAGTCAAATGTGGTAGGAACTGCTTTGGCGAATGAATGAGGGCCGTGAGAACCCAGAGAAGGTGGCAACACCACTTCCTGGGGCTCAAAAACGAATCCATGGGAGCTGGAGAATCTGGAGAGGGGCTGAGCTGGAGTAATGTAAGGACAGACGGGTGTTCTGGGGGAAGCAAGGGTGTGGAAGTGAGCAGAGAACGTGGGGGCAGGAGGAGCAGAGAGACATATCCAAGAGGAACTCCTTCCACACAGGGAGGGGAGGCTGGGCAGACTTTAGCCTCGGCACACCAAATGGCTTCACATGAGCAGAAGACTAGAGTCTCTACTGATGCTTAACCCCTGTTGCTGGAGAACACTAAGGGGTGCCATGGTCTCTGCTATATTCCACAGACAGCTCAGAGTTCTCCTTATTTTGTGATTATCAAAAATTTCATTTCGCTGTATTATTCATCTCCCACAAGTATAACAAATATAAAAGTGAAAAGTGCTTTGCTGCTCCCGGTGTTGTAAGTGAAAGCAGCACTTAGCACTATGTGACCCCATCATTAAAACTCTGCAGAGCTGTTTATGCTCCGCCGGGATAAACAAGGCTCACACACACATCCATTTGTCTAGTGAACTCGGAAGCCTTCCATGCATGAGGCACTGTGCGTGGGACAGGTGCAAAACCAGGCATGGGGCTTAGGAAATAGTCACAAAAAATGCAAAACCACAATTGTAATAAGTGCTTCCAGGGACAGAGAGAGGGAGCGCACCCAGAGAATTCATTGCAGAGTTGGCTACATCAGGAAAGCCACAGGCTTCCTGGAGGAAGTGACTGAGTTGACGTCAGAAGAGGAACAGATGGCAAAGAAGCCTGAGAAGGGAAGGGAAGACTGGCTCCCTCGTACAGGGATGGCCTAGGGCACTGGGGACTGGACCACCAGGCTGACCAGTCTATGGCAGTAGGTTTGCTGCTTATCCAAGCAACAAGGGGAAGGCACGACAGTGCTTTACTAAAGCAAATAAAATGAAACAAAACAAAAATCATCCCGTTGTACAAAGACACGGGACATAAACAAATGGTACAAGACATCTGGGAAGGTGGCTTTTGTGATACTCACTGAGAATTATGGGACTAGCTTAACGCATATCTAGAGATGAATCAAACCTAAAATAACATTTTTAAGTCAATTCAAATAGGATTTGCATCATTGGCAGTCCTAGAAAAATTACTTAATATATGAATGTATGGCTGATTTTAAAATACTATTAATTCTAAAAAGTCTGTAAAATACATTTGGGAGTAAAAACCAAACCACACCAAACTAACCAAACGAACAAACAAGAAACCAAACCTATGTTGACATGTAGCCTGAGATTCACTGTGTGGCGCTCACTGGCTTGACCTTGAGGCAATGCTCTTGCCTCGTCCTTCAAGTGCTGGGATTACAGGCGTGAGCCCTCTGCCCAGCTCTGCTGAAAGCTTCACCTCTCTGAAAAGTCTAGTGTAGCTCTAAGATGACTAAGTGATCTGAGGGGAACTGAGTCCCTGGTAAGTAGGCTGAGAAGACGAGGCTTTGGGCCAGGCAGCCTCCCACATTAGAGCCCGGCTCAGGTCAGCTGCGCCATCACATCTGCAACGATCAACACACTTCTCTACCTTAATCCAATTCTCTACCCCAAGGTCTCAAATCACTGCTGTGACACTTTGTCAAAACACATCCTCTTAAATAGTTTTAATACAAATGTGTCAAGATGGAGGGACACACAGAGAACGGAAACTGTAGGAAAGCAGTTACTACAGGAAGCTCAGGAGAGAATTGGAATATATACTCGAGCACAGAAAGAACAGCTAAGGGCACACGGAGAGAGGCTTCCTGCTGGAGGTGTCCTCAGCCCCACTGAAAGACGCCCGGCCCCATCTCCCTGAGTAGAGAATGGGAAGAGGAGGCTGGGGCTCCATCACTACATCGAGGAAGCGGAGTGCCTCACGGGAAGGAGCACAAGAAGCAGTGACAAGAAGGGGAGAGCAGCAAGAGGTGCAGAAGCTAGGGGACGATCCGCTCGGGTATGAGGCTCACATAAACAAGCCCGAAAAGCAGACAGACAGAGGCTGAAGTGCCTTGGGACTCAGGTGCAGTCTGGGCTTCTCAAAGCAACCCAGAGGCTTGGACAGTATGTCAGTGAGAAAGTGACGCGATTAGTGCTGAAGACTAGAGCTGTCCCTGGGCCCAATACCAGGGTGACAGCATTCTGGAAGCAGAGGAATCGAGAGGGAAGCACAGTAAGCAGGCGCCTCACCCAGCAGCCTGGGGAGAGGGCCGCAATTAGGGCAGTGCGGTGAAGGGGGTGAAGCAGCAGCAGCAATGGAGGTGACCATGGCGGCAGGCTCACTGAGAGGAAGGGGAGACAGGAAGGGAGAACGGAGGACAGGCAGTGGCGGAAGAGTCAACCTCTCTGTTAAGCGTAATGATGCTTGCTATACGTAGGAGAGACTGGAAATAAATCTAAGGGCAGTGATGAGTTCGATTTGACATGCTAATTTTGAATGCACGGAGGATTTCCAGATGGAGATTCCCCGTGGGAGCTGGAATGCTATGGGCACAAATTTAGCGGGTTCCTCATGGAAGTCATGGCTGAAATAGGGAAGCTGGTAGATGAGGTGCATCGGGGGGAAGAGAAAACAAGAGAAGGAAAAAATGATGGAAAAAGCTAAGAAAAGGAAAAGGTGTGGAGGTACATACCAGAGGTTCTAGTTCAACTTTGTTTTTTTAAGACATGGTCTCTACATAACCCTGGCTGTCCTGGAACACACTGTAGACCAGGCTAACCTCCAACTCTTCCACCTGCCTCTTCCTCCAGAGCTCCACACTACGAACTCTGACTCGCAGGAGAACTGAAGGTTTATTGCAAGCTCAAGGCCTGTGGCTACACAGGAGGACTTTTTCTCAAAAACCCAACTAAATACATACATGCATGCAAGCACACATGCTTAGAAACGAAATCTTGGGAACTCCTCGGTTTAGTGGATATGGAAGAATTATAACCAATATAAAGGAGTGCATGCTACCGACAAATATAAGAGGTACAGAAATATAAACACACTAATGGTGGGAGTGGAGGACTGCAACAGTGCACTATGAACGACCTAAGGCCAGTGGCTGCCTTTCAGAACATACCGCACTGTAGTTTTCCGTCAACCCGATACAAGCTACAGTCCTTTTGGGACGAGGAAACCTCAATGACAACAAAATGACCCGTACCAGACTGGCCGATGGGCAAGCCTGTGGTCCGAGCTCTTGATTGATGATTAATGTGAGAGGGCCCAGCTCACTGCAGACAGTGCTGCCCCTGGCCTACTGATCCTGGGTGCTATGAGATGCAGGCCAAGCAAGCCACTGGGAGCCGCAGCAGATCCTGCCTGCCGGCTCCTGCTCTCCCTCTGGATGAGGGACCACCCCCAAGGTGCTTCAACACTGTGTCTTATCACATCAACAGAAAGTCTAAGCACCTGCGACTCCTCAAAATTACCGTCTCTCGATCTATATGTGGGGTGGGCAGGCAGGCACTTACGTCTGTGCAGTGCGTGTCTGCAAATACAGATGCATGAATGTGGAGGTCAGAGAGCAACATGCAGGAATCAGTTCTCTTCTATTCAGCTATGGCACAGGGAGGTCACAGGGCTTAAGCTTGGGTCCCCAGATTTTGCCAGAAAGTACCTCTACCCCCTGAGCCATCCCACCAGTCCAGTGGCTCTGTTTTAGGCCTTTTGGGGGTACTTACTATGAACCTGCAGGTTAGCATTTACCAGACCGAGTAGTGAAAATCCCCGCCAGAGTGACACGGATGTCGAGGATGACACATCGGGAAGTCAAGCACCAGCTGTGTTCTCCCAAAGTCACACCATAAGTTCCCAGTGACATCCTTTCATAAACGAGGGAAATTAGCAAGGAGGCTTGGTAAAGTTCAATAATTACTGGTCACATTAGTCAATTAGAAATGGAAGTGCCAAGATTTAAACAGTATTTGGGCTTGCAAAGTCTTCGATGCCTTAGGCAACTTTGCAAAGATTTCAGCTGACTGTTCTATCACAAGCCTGTATGAAGTCGAGGGGACTTAGCAACCATTTACACGTGCACGCCTTTCCCCTAGTGGTCTAGCCCAGGTACCACTGTGACTGCTGATTGGTCCAAAACACAGGCAGCCTCTACAGCAGTGGCTCTCAACCTCAGGGAGTCGAACAACCCTTTCACAAGGGTTGCCTATCAGATACCCTGCACTTACATTACGATTCATCGCAATAGCAAAATTAGCTATGAAGCAGCAGTGGAAATAATCGTGTAGTTGGGGCTCTCCACAACATGAGGAACTACACGCGTGAAAGGGTCACAGAATCAGGAGAGTTGAGAACCACTGCTCTATGGCTATGACTGGTGCTAAAAGGCAAAGCTGTGGTTAGTCCAAACGCATGGATGGGATTGGTGCAAATACTCGAGGGGCCACAGGAGCAGATTACTGAGGTACAGTGAGTTGGCTGGGACTCCCCCCATGCTGCCTGTCACTCTGGTTTCCATTATGAGGCACCAAATGGCGTCTCCTCATCTACCATCAGGAGACAAGCCGGGCTGGTAACAGAGAAAGACGCATGAGAAACAGAAGACAGGGGAGTGATTACCACAGAGCAGTCCTGTAGACAGTGGCCAAATTGTAGAAGGGGTCGGGCAGCCAGCTGCTTGATGGCTAAAGCAGCAGCCGAATGGCTCAGTGGCCAGGGCAGAGAGAAAGGCAGTGAGGTCAGGGCACTGAGACTACAGAAGGATCAGAGGCTGTAAGGGGCCATAGGAGATAGCCTGCAGGTTCCAGTTACCAAGGCGCTGTCAAGTCCTCAGGTCCTAAGGTCTCAGACCTCAGTTGAGAGCTGTAATACTGGCCACTGCCAAGGGTTAAGGAGTCCTAGGCCTGCCTGGGAGCTGAGATGCCATTTGCAGAGGAGGGTTGAGAAACCCTGATTGGCCAGGCATACAAAAGAACTCAAACTCAAAGGCTAAAGGTCCCTATGGTATTTGAATGGGGATGGCCTCCATAGACTCATGTGTGTGAATGCTTGGTCACAGGGGTGGCACTGTTAGGGTGGCACTGTTAAATCATGTGGCCTTGTTGGAGGAAGTGTGTCACTCTGGGGCCAGGCTTAGAGGTCTCATTTGTTCAGGCTACAGCTACTGTGGCACACGGTCTCCTGCTGCTGCCTTCTGATCAGGATATAGAACTCTGAGCTCCTTCTCCAGCACCAGGTCTGTCCGCACGCTGCCATGCTCCCCTCTGAGCTGATAATGGACGGAAGCTCTGAACTATAAACCAGCCCCAATTAAACATCCTTTATAAGAGTTGCTGTAGTCATGGTATCTCTTCACAGCAATAGAAACCCTAAGACAGCTGAGGCTTGCGTGAGTGTTTGAGGATGGGCAGGGGCGGGGGCGGGGGTGGGGGCGGGGGGCGGGGGCGGGGGCGGGGGTGGGGGTGGTATATGCTTGCTACTGCTTTGGCCTGTCCGCTGTTGAACACTCTATGCAGATGAACACTGGGGGAAACTAAAGCTGACAGAGACCAGCACCTAAAGAACTCCCTGCTGACCCATGAGTCTATGCAAAAGAACCCTAAATAGCTATAATGACAGTTGATTAGAAATATAGCCATTCCACTCTGAAGTCCTGACTCCCCCTTCCTAAATTTTAACTCCTTTAACAGTGATAGAGTTGTACACAGTAAAAGCCCCAACACATTCTAACAAGCATGTGCTGTGTTGTGTGAATGCTATGTTAATGAGTCAGTTACTTCTGATAAACGCAGGCCACAAGGGACCTAACCCTCATGCACAGTCTCTGGGCCTTCCTTTTCCATTCTGAAGAACTGGCTGGCATCGCTATCCCATAGTGCCCTACCCTCACGGTGGATAGAAAGTGGAAGTGCTGTCTGTCTGAGAGCAGTGGTGGGTACCAGAACTGGGGCACAGTAAAACCTTTTTCTTCTAAAGAAGACTTCTTTTATGCTTTTAAATCATGAGCAAGTGTGTCTGTGTGCTGTGTTGAAGTGCAGGTGTCTGCACTAGACAGAGGCACTGGGAGTTCCTGGAGTACTGGGAACCAAACTCAAGCTGTCTGCAAGAGCAGTCGGTACTCACTCTCAACCACAGAGCCATCCTCCAGCCCCAAGAGCAGATCTTTTTAAGGTTCATGAGTAAGATTTCAGGATTCTAGGCAGATAAGATTGTGTATAGGTAAAGAAAAACACTTGCAGACAAGCCTGACTGCCTGAATTCGGTTCCCCAGAACTCACATAGTTGAAGGATTGGATTGAGTCTTAAAACCCTCCCGGCAGAGACAAACAGATCCCTGGGGCTTTCTGGCCAGACAACCTGGCCTACATGGCATGTTCTAGGCCAGGCCAGTGACAAGCTCTGACACTCACAGAAGGTGGACGGTAGCCACAATTGTCCTTGTGCAGCCACACGAACACACACACACACACACACACACACACACACACACACACACACACGCCCGCATGCGTTCAGAAACAACTTAGCACTTAGAACCATTATCATTCAATAGATTCACAGCCTTATCTTCTGTGAAATGTAGGTGGCAGAGAATCACCCTAGGGGTGGGGGGACTTCCTCTAATGCTAAAACCTAGAAATAGAACGTCTATTCTATTAGTGTGTGTCTTACGATTCACACTACACATTCAGAAACATAAAAGGTGGATGCCTTATTCTAGCAAACATGGCAATGGGGTGATCAGTAAGACTCCTAGTAATGCTTAAAACTATGTCCCCTGCTAAGACAGAAATTACAGACACCCCTGAGGCACCGAGGGTACCTGGAGCCCCCGGGACACTCTGATCTTTTCCTACCTTGGGGGCTTCGTTGGTCTGTTTGCTGATTGAAACTCTCCAAATTGAATTTGTGACTAGTAAACTACAATTATGGTTTTCAATTCATAGGATGTAATATGTCAGAATAAGGGAACTGGAATGTAAATTTGTTTAAATAAGAACAAGCCAGCTGTGGTAGCAAACACCTAGAACCAGCACTTGGGAGGCAGACACGGAGTTATTTGTTTTTCAAAGACTGTGGACCTTCAGGAGCCTTTATATTTATTTATTTATTTGGTGTGTGTGTGTGTGTGTGTGTGTGTGTGTGTGTGTGTGTGTGTGTGTGTGTGTAAGAGGTGTAAGAGGGCAGGGCAATTTGTGGGAATCAGTTTTCTTCTACCCCGTGAGTCCTGGGGATCGGATTCAGACTGTCATATTTGGCTATGAGCACCTTCATCCACTAAGCCTCAGTGGTCTGTTTTTGGAGAGAGTCTCACCAGGTAGCCCAGGATAGCCTTGGCCTTTCTGCCTCCGTGGCTGGGACTGCAGGCATAAATGAACAGTCTCACTCATTTCACAATTGGCGAGGCACAGAAATCAGCCCTGGGAGGCAAGCCAGAAGCAGGACAGTGGAGGGTTAGCCTTTCGCATCTGTGGTGGATTCCGTGTTCTGCATTATTCTGTGCATGTGAAGTACGTTTTTAAATGATAGAAGAAAGGTTAAGCTACTAAGCAGAAACAAGTATCCATTGACAGACGAATATTTTATTTTCCTGCTTGTCTCTGTTTGTTTATTTGTTTAAGTCTAAAGGAAAAAAACCTTACCAAACTCTGCATTTTAAAGACAACATAATTTTTTAAAGGCAGTAAGTTTTTCCCATTTGAAAACAGAATAAAATAACCCACGTGTGCCAATCCTCAGAGACCTGTTTTTTCCTATTGATTTATTGATTGACTGACTGTTCCTGTGTAGCCCTGGCTGTCCTGGAGCTCACTCTATAGAGCAGTGGTCCAGCTCACAGGGACTCACTCGCTGCTCCTGTACAGTGCTGGACTAAAGCTGTGCTCCACCTCTACCTGGATGATTCCTGTATTGAGAGCTTTAATTATCTAGGATTAGACACAGAGCCAGAGCTAAATGGCATCAAAGAAATGACAGAGACAGACACACACACACAGACATATGCATAGACATACAGAGAGAAAAAAAAAAGACAAAATAACAAAAAGGGGTTGGGGATTTAGCTCAGTGGTAGAGCGCTTGCCTAGCAAGCGCAAGGCCCTGGGTTCGGTCCTCAGCTCCGAAAAAAAAAAAAAAAGACAAAATGACATACAGAGAGACACATGTGGACACACACACACACACACACACACACACGCACACATTTAGCAATTTGATGAGAATATTACTCATTTGTAAAAGAAAAGCCTAGCACTCCTGACAAGCCTGAAAGTACTGTAATTTCAGAGTCACTAAAAATAGCCTGCACGCCATGGATTGCTGTGTGAAGTCATCAGGAGAGCTAGAGGTTAATCTCCAATGACAAAATGACCCGAACTGTATGATTATTGCCACTTCTATCCGAAGACTAAATTGTCCTAGACTTGAAACAATTTCAGGGCCTGAGGTGACCGACCAGGCTTTAGAATCTGGGACTTACAGCAGCCACTGACATGGCTTGAGGGCCACATGCACATCCCACATGAATTAAATCCCTACGAGACAACACTGCCAAGAAGCGCCTCACCAGAGCTCTCCTGAAGCTGCAAATAGGTTTGATGGGCATGTGGCAGAAGACAGACACCTAAGGGAGAGAGAGGTGAGAGAGGTGGGGGGGAGGGCGACAGAGGGAGTGAGACAGAGGGAGGGAGAGGGAGGACTGGGGGGGGGAAGGGAAGGGAAGGGAAGGGAAGGGAAGGGAGCGTAGACTAGAAGAGGAAATCGAGCCAGGGGCTTAGCAGAAATGAGTGCTGACCACCAGAGGCTTACTGAAATAGGTAAATGTCAGAACTGATCACCTTGCAGGTAGATGTGACCACCCCTTAAAATCAGACAACAGAAAATCAGACAACAGAAAATCAGACAGACAACCAGAAAACATCAGCAACAGAGATACAGCTGGATATTCAAATGAAATGAAGGAATTAATTACTTCATTATAATCTTTGGCTACGTTGAAAATTGCTCAGTGAGATCACAGATTGTTATGTGTTCGCCCTCTATACTCATAACTAGCAGACGCTGGGGGACGGATGAAGCAGCGTCACCGCACTGCAGACAGGGATGCCTCAGCACTCGGCAGTGACGTGGCTAAGGGCTAATGCACTGTGCCAGGAACAAATCAGACATGTTTCCAAAGTACTCCGAGCTTTTCTCCATGCAAAGGGTCAGTTCGGATGAACTCCGCCACTCACATGTAGAAAGCCCAGCGTCTCGGATAGATCTACTCTTCTGTCTGGCTTTACTCAGTCTCCAGTGCAGGCTGTCGTAACACTGACCACTGCAATAAAGTAGTGCACACTGGGTGCTGAGAAGTCAGGAGACCGTGAGGACGTGTGCCCCAGCCAACAAGCTGCACACTGGGTGCTGAGAATATCAGGAAACCGTGAGGATGTGTACTCCAGCCAACAAGCAGAAAGGCCAGGGCGACCGACAGAGTCGGCACCTACACAAGAGTAAGCCGAGGAGAAGCAGGAAACCCAGCTGGGAAACTGGTGAGATAATTCACAGAAAACCAGACAATACCTCAAGGGCACGTTAGGAGGAGGCAATGAGAATTCTGTGCAGCAGATTTGAGCAAGAAAAAGTGTTTTCAAAAATGACTGGAAAAATAAATATAGAACAGTATTACGGTTCGCAAGAGCAAACTTTTAGAGGAAATCTCATTAATTTTTCCAAAGTCAACACTAATTTAGTGTCCAGGAGGCCAGGACGTCAGGGAACTGGAAGTGACAGGGCGGTGGGCCACAGACCGTGTGTGCCCCTCCCACAGAGTTCCCACTAGAGAATGAACCTGCGGCTGACTGCCTAGTTAAACCTGTTAGCCCTCATAATCCTGAATGCCACCACCTAATTAGCTTTAGGACCTTGTAGACACTTACAACGGCCACCAGCGGAGGAGGCAAGGGAAAGGATTCGCGTGGTAAGACCGTCTCTCAGAGTCTGTGTTAACAGAGGAGCACCAGTCCTGGAGTTTCACCGAGATGTGAGTTGATGAGCAGGACAGCGCTGGCAGCAGTCAGTACACACAGGCCACCCCAGCAGAGAGGCGGGGAGGAAGTCTCCCTCTCACATTCCAGTGGTCAACAGACTCTCGCTCAGCAGTGGGTACCAGCTCCCTGTTGCCATCTCGTCTGTTCTAAGGAGCATCTCCGCACTGCTCGTCACCCCTCTTCTGTGGACCAGGACACTGATACTCACGGGGATGGCCAGTTTCTGCCACCTCAGACACGCCACATGTTTGTAATGTATCAGGCAGGCACTTTGGTTGTCTTCCTTGACTATACATGTTACAACATGTGAACAGTTACAATACATGGACTGCCCTATGGTTGTGTCTTCAGTGTTTACAATAATGCCTGGCACACACAGTCAACTTTGATAAATTGATAATGTATTCTGTCTGAAAGTATGTAATTGACAAGTGAGACACCTGGGGTCCAATTTGATATCTGCCTCTGCAATTCAAATTCACCCAATGAAGAGAGATAATTACCGCAATATAATTAAAATATAGAGTAAACAGGGAAACAGCTCAAAATTAGGGGAAAGTACTTTTTGGGTAAGAGATATGAAAGAAATAGTTAATTCCCTTTTCCTGCACACTGTCTTTGGGTTCCAGGTCTGATATGCTGACAGCTGGACCAGCAGAAGGATGTAGCGTCCTCCTTATGGGCACGCTCAACAAGGTTCCCAGGCAACAGTACTACGGGAGTTGGAGGCTCCTTAAACATGATCACAGAAAGTCTTGAATAACCCCCATTCACACAGAGACCTGAGGAGTTACAGTATAGTAAGAGTGCTATGCAGGTTAAAAAGCAAACCCTTTAGACCAGTATTAAATACACACACACACACACACACACACACACACACACACACACACACACAGAGAGGAGACTGGAAGGGAAGCCAGGGTCTAGCCCTAGCCCGGGTGTGATAACTGAACTGAGGCTCTGCGAAGGCCCAGCTTGTAGTCTGTGGCACTGTGCCCTTCTGTGGGCCGTGACAGCTGAGCCTCCGAAATAGTTCACAAATTCACAACTTTCAGGGAGGGAAATCATAATTTTTTTCATTCTGGGTATCTTGAGCCCTTTTTTAAAAATTGGGAAAAATATCAACTTCTCCACAGAAATAATTTATACACATTCTATATTTTTATTTCCAGAGAAGGAAGATAGGAAGCCTGCACGTGAGGCTGAAGGACTTCAAGCTTTGCTGATCTGTGTTCGTGCCTGTGTGAAACAAACACAGACTGCATGCTCACAGGTATTAACGTCCAGTCTTGCCAAGGCAAGTGCTCTGCCAATTGAACCAGCTCAGAACAATCCACTTTTTAAAGGCATAAAAAGGGTTGGAGAGAGATGGCTCAGTGGTTAAGAGCACTGACTACTTCTGAAGAGGATCTGGGGTTGGTTCCCAGAACCCAAATCACTCGAAAACGCCAATCACTCTGGTTCCAGAGAATCCAATGCCCTCTCGTGGCCTCTGGGGGCTCTGGAAGAAGAGCAGCTGTGGCTCCTTACTGCTCACCCACCGCTCCAGCCTTAAGGGTGCTATTTTTAATCTAGTTTTACAGATTGGGAAACTAAGACCCAAAGTAATAAGTGGTAGAATCGGACACTAGGAATTCTGGGGTCTACATCTTTTCTAAACTTCCCCTTCAAAGCACCATCTCAACCAGGAAGAATTCAACTACAGAACAAGCTTTTCCTAAACATATAATGCTGGCTGGGCATGGTGCTGTTCACCTTTAAACCCAGCACTTGGGAGACAGAGGCGTGAGTATCTCTGTGACTGTGAGGCCAGCCTGACCTACACAGTGAGCTCTAGGACAGCTGGGTACATAGAGGCTGTCTCACAAACCACCTCATAAAATACAAATAAAATAAATAAACAAGTATGTCAAGGAAAGAGAGAGAGAGAGAGAGAGAGAGAGAGAGAGAGAGAGAGAGAGAGAGAGAGAGGAGGAAAGAAGGAAGAAACCAAGCAAGCAGACAGTCGCCAGCTTAAACTGTCCAAATAAGCAGAAGGCACCATGGAAACGGGGATTAACAGGGAGGGGTGTGTTCTTAGTACCTGACCAGTAGACACCTCTTAAACTTGACCAATTATTTCAGTGATACCTTTTCCAGGAGAAGGCTGAGCTTGGCTCTAGGTCTTTAGCTGCCGTGTCTCTTGGATCTCTAAAATGTGGAATGCTTTCCTGGACATTCTCAGACACTGGGGCCTTGACCGTGTTGAAGACCTCAGGTCAGCTGACCTTGAGAACTGTGGGTCTGGCTCATGGGCCTTTGCAACTGCGTTCGGATTGTGCATCTTTAACAGGAAGGGCACAGGAATGATGCTCTATTTATTTTCCCCATATCAAGGTCAGTTTGTCCCATAAAAGTAGCGCTCTCTTTGACCATCTGAATGAAGTGATGTTGCTGACAAACACTTTGTCATTAAGTCAACACGTGGAGAACGGTGCTAACCGTTCCTCATTATTCAAGGGCCGGAAAATGTTCCATAGAATATAAAATAAATACACTTCTCACTGCATATGCTGGCTCCCGCTGAAACTGTTAAAATATATAAATACCATGAAAGCTACTGCCTACATAAAAATTACAGTGGTTAAAACGCAGCACACTCACTCTGCACAATCGCGGGTCTGAAAGGTCTAATATTCTCACACACCTAAGAAAGCTGTTATCCTCTGTGCCTGCATTCTTCCAAACGGCCTTTTAATTAACGACACTGAGAGCTAGCAATTTCCTAGCAAATAGCTCTGAGCCATGAATTGGCACGTTTTCTGAAATAATCTGTTAGATAAACAGAAAAGATTATTATACTGTAAAGAGAATTTCAGGGAAGACTCGAACCTTAGAAACTTAACTTCACAAGTTCAGAGAACTGCTGTGTTTCATTTCACAATGTCACAATTTTAAAGCATTTCAAAGAAAAGGATTAAAGCCATCCTTCACAAGACAGATGTAGCAAAAAGTCATGCGTTTTGGAAAAAGTTAAACAACCATAACTATTTAATGGGTATTAAAAGTTTACCTTAAAAAAAAAAACCAACAAAAATTTCTTTAGCTTTGTAAGATAGGCCACAATTGATCACCTTTTAACTTTTTAATGCCACAGAAAAGATTCAAACTACACTAAATATTCTCATACAAGTTGCTATTAAAAACAAAACAAAAAGGATAACCTTAGGTGGGAACTGATATGTAGTAACAGAACATTGCATTTTTAATATACTGAGCCCAGTAGAGACTTTTTTTCTTATTTATTTATTTAGAAACATGATCTTACTTTGTAGCCCTGCCTGGCTTGGAACTTGCTCTCTAGGCCAGGTGGGCGTAGAATTCACAGAGATCTGTCTCTGCTCTCCAAGTACTGAATTAAATGCTGCAACATTTGGCTCAGCCAGAGTCTAAAACTGTGTTAAAATTTCCCTTTGGGCTATGTGATTTTAGAACAACTTATGCTGACTACCTTTGTTTATTTCATCCGACTACCAGTTTTCACAATCCAGGACCTGGGAAGGCTATCACAGCACTAGGATTTTGCTTCTCCTACTTACCAATAACTAAACAAAACTGTAAAGTTGGTGGCAGGCGTGAACAGCAGGAGTGTGCACAAGCTGCACTCAGCAGAAGAACAATTCAAAAGCAAACCCTGTTCCGTGTAGAGCGGCCGTTCTCAGGGGAGCAAACTCCCCTTCTCCACAGGCCAACTCTGGGGAGGAATGTCTACAGCTATTCTGACGGTCACAATTGAGGGACATTGCTCTGAACATCTAACAACAGACCTTTATAGCCACCCAGGACAGAGTGAGGAGGCTGAGAAACTCTGATGTCAACAGAGTATGCTGGGGGCTGGAGAAGACTCAGAAGCTGAGAGCACTGGCTGCTCCAGCAGAGGACTCAGGTTCTGGAGCCCACGTGGCAGCTCACAGCCACCGTATTCCAGTTCCAGGGGATTCAGTGCCTGCTTCTGGCCTCTGTAGGGGCCAGACACAGATGCAGTGCGCATTCCAGACACAGATGCAGTGCGCATTCCAGACACAGATGCAGTGCACATTCCAGACACAGATGCAGTGCACATTCCAGACACAGATGCAGTGCGCATTCCAGACACAGATGCAGTGCGCATTCCAGACAGATGCAGTGCACATTCCAGACACAGATGCAGTGCGCATTCCAGACACAGATGCAGTGCGCATTCCAGACAGATGCAGTGCACATTCCAGACACAGATGCAGTGCGCATTCCAGACACAGATGCAGTGCGCATTCCAGACACAGATGCAGTGCGCATTCCAGACAGATGCAGTGCGCATTCCAGACAGATGCAGTGCGCATTCCAGACACAGATGCAGTGCGCATTCCAGACACAGATGCAGTGCACATTCCAGCAAAACCTTCATATGCATGAATAGAAGTAAACGTATGTTTTAAAAAGAGTGAACAGACTTACAGGACTTAGCCTTCAGGGTTACTGCCAGGACTAATAATGAACACTGAACGTATAAAATACTCAGTGTTCTCTGGGACACACAGTGGTCACCAACTGTTGCCTGAATGATCAATGGCCTAGGCTATAGAAAGAGTTGGAACAAATGCCAATGTATTGTACCCAGCACGGTATAAAACATCAGGAGTCATTTAGAGGAACATGAAAAACAAAGTGTTTTAAGGAGTAAGACCAAAGGCTTTTGAACACCTCTATAGATCCTAGGCATCTATAAAGAAAGCCGTGGGTAATGCAATCATTTGGGGTTAAGGAACTTAATCTCTATCAGTAGGGATGACAGCAAAGCCATTTACTCCTTCATTCCGGGCAAGCGTCTCAGAGTACAGACTGATGCGACTTAGTAAAATGTCCTTATGTCTGGCGTATGCTGGTGTATGTAAGGGGGTTTGGGTGCCTGTGGCTGTCTTGCATGTATGTGTCCATGCGTATGGAAGCCAGAGGAAACGTTGCGTGTCATCCTCAAGAACGCCCACCTCTTTGGAGAAACAGTTTCTCATTGGTCCTTAGATCCCCAGTTAGACCTCCGTCTTGCCTGAGAGCTCAAGGGACCCTATTCTCTGTCTCCCCAGTGCTAAGATCATAACCACGTGGCACCAGACAACACTTTTATGTGGGCTTTGGGGGTTGATCTCAGGTCCTCACGTCCGCAAGGCAAGGCCTGGATGACTGAACTCTCTTTCCCAACCCCGCAAATACTTTTTCACAGCCACAGTTTTAAATGTCTCAATAATTCTGCTTAAAGCCATGAGCTCCCTGCTGCAGTCTTTACAACATTACCTAAGATGGTGGCCATGACCTGGGTAACTAGTGTGACCCAGGGACCTTTACACACTAGACATTATGTCCTTACACTTGCCATCTCTTCAGAGTCCTTTTAACTGTTTCCCAATACAAAGGTTTTCTGAAAAAAGTCATTTAGTGCTTATAAAAATTATGGTATCTCTAAGTAGTATAGAATTTGTTTTCTCCCCAGTTCTTGAAGACACCCCAAATTCTCAGAGTAAGAGCCTACAAACAACCAGTGAGACCCTGGATATAATAACAGACTCAGCATATATTTTACAGAAAAAACACTTTTAGGGGAGCAACAACAACAAACTCCACTGGACATTTTAATATTTTAATACTTTTTCTTTTGTTTTTTTCTTTTTTGGAAAAAGCTTATGACTTTAAAAGATTGGAGATTTTAAGCAAACACTTGGTGGTTTGGGAAATGCAGTTTCCATGGCAACCAACATGGTCTTCTTTATATAGCATTATAAACAGATGGTAAAGAGTGGTCATGTTTGTTTCTTTGCCAGTATATCAATAAAACTGCTGTAATTCTGTATTGAATACACTTAAACTATTTAACAAATTCAACAGACTAACCACAAGATGTAGTAATTCAAACGAATATAATTAACTAGTATCTGGGGTTTTTCCCTTTTAATAAACACACGAGAATCTTGAACAGTGAATTCACTGTACTCCACACAGGCAACAGTCTTCCTTGGCAAGCTGTTGTACAAATGTTTTCCCGGCACTTGCCACGCAGGGCAGATAACCGCAAATATGAATCTGAGGAGAAGCAAAGAATGGACTGAAACAGGAGTAGCGCCCGCCATCTCTGTACCGACACTCCTCTGCCTCGGTTTCTTCAACACAAGAAAGTAAGAAATGCAGTTCCCTTAGCCGCACCCCAAAGGTGTAAAGCAATATTGTCATTTAAAATCATTTCCATTCCACGAACATAGCAACGGCTTTCAGAAATGCAGGTGCTCTGCATTCCTATGTGGCAACTTGCTAGCAAACCAAAGGCAGCCAAGAAATTATGACTGTGATTAGTCTGCCAAAAAAAAAAAAAAAAAAAAAAAAGGTGGAGTAGCCATTCCAGGGTGCATTAGCAACTCCGTAGGAGTACGTATCCTGAACCTACAGAAGTCAGTCCAATGGGTCCAGACACCTTCTTACTAGATCGTGTTACAGGTTCCCAAGCTGGGTTGAAGAATGCTCACTGGGGTGGTTTGTATATGCTCTGCTCAGGGAGCAGCACAATTAGGAGGTGTAGCCCTGTTGAAGTAGGTGTGGCCTTGGAGTAGGTCTGTGGGCGTGGACTTAAGACCCTCACCCTAGCTGTCTGGAAGCCAGTCTTCCACTAGCCGCCTTCAGATGATGCTGAACTCTCAGCTCTGCCTGTCTAAACTGCCCTGCTCCCTTGAAGATAAGGCACTGAACCTCTGAACCCATAAGCCAGCCCTATGAATGTTGTCTCGTTAAGACTTGCCTTGGTCGTGGTGTCTGCTCACAGCAGTAAAACTCTCACCGAGACTCTTACTTTAAGAACAGCTAGAACAACACTGATAGTTTAAATTATATAAAATGATCACTCTTATCACACTCACAAACAAGTATTTGGTGAACGATACTTGTTCTAAATTCTTACCCTATAAACTCCTATATTCATATGTTTGCCCCTAAGTTTGCCTGTCTTTAGCATTTATAAATCCTCTGTTTTTCTTACACTATAATTAGTTTATTAGAAGTGAGATGGTTCACTGTACAGGACAGGTCATGGTGAGAGTAGGAAAGGGGTTTACCAGGCAGTGTAAGAAAGGCCTAGGATAATCCAATGGAAAAACAAGCTCTCTCCTGTAAAGAGGAGAAGAGTCAGCATTGGGGAGGGGGGGAGAGATGGGGAGAGAGGTGGGGAGAGAGGTGGGGGGATAAAGTCCCACAAATATGAATCCAATACGCAGCCAGTATTTAAAACCACCAGGGACTGTGGTCCATCTCCCTTTTCCCAGTGAGGAATTAATCTCACAGCAGCACCCACAGGACGTGCACCTCAGTGCTGTCTCTGCTTTCATTCCGGAAGGCACGCAACTGAAGGGAAGACCGTGGGTGGCTGTGCGGACTCTCCAGGCATGGAAAATGTCTTAGTAGAGGGAGTTCAGCAAAGTATAAGACTGAGGTGTTAAGGCCTTTCTCATGAGTTATTCCAAGCAGCAATGTCTACCTGTCACAATATCATTAGCAAGGACTTAAAAAAACTAGTTCCTCTGTAATGAACAAAACAAATGCTTTCTGTTTCCAGGGCACTCAACAGAGACTCCGTCCGGAATAACTCACCGAAACAATCAGCCGCATGACACTTATCTTTTAAAAGGTGGCATATTCATTTGTCTCACAAGGGTGACCTGTATAATTCACTACCAGTAATGGAAACTCAGGCGTTTGAAGTGTGAACTGAAGTGCACTATCCCTCCTACCCCACCCGCAGCCTCCAAGCCACATCTGTGATAAAGATTCCGCCAGGCTCACTGAGATTAGAATTTGTGAGTGTGGAGCCTTGGAATGTTGCCGATATTTGTGTAGCAATTCCATGTGAGATAAAACCTTCAACTTAGAAGGGTCTTAAGATACAGGATGTTCCAAAGCAAGGTTTTCAACCTTTCTAATGTTTTACCCTTCAATACTGTCCCTCATGTTGTGGTGTCCCCCCCAACTGTACAATTATTTTTGTTACTACTTCAATCACTGCAATTTTGCCACTGTTATGAATCGGAATGTAAATATCTGATATGTGGACGGGGTAGAACCACTGTTCTAAAGCGAGGTGAGACACTAAATCCTGCAGTGTTCCTGGCGTCGGGAAGCAAACGGCGCAAAGGTTTGGGAAGTCCCTGAAACTGACCAGACAGACCCCACCCACCTGCACTGCAATGCACGTCTGAGTCGTGAGGGCTGATGGGAGACTCTCAGATGATGAGAGGGCAGGAATAGACAGAAGAGCACACTGCCTGGAAGCAGCAGAGGCCAGCTGAACTGCCTGGAAGAGGCTCAAACCAACCGAGCCGTCCGTCGGGAAGGGGACTCTCCACTGCTCAGCTCGGTGCAAGTGCAAGCGTAGTTCAGTTTGCTGAGATTTCACTGAGCTGCCGCCGTGCTGCCAGGGGCTCTGGGATGCAGACGACTGAGTCATTTCTGTTCCCATAAGTAAGCCCTCAGCCATCCTCGTGTAAGTGACCCTGATGAAACTCCCAGGTCCACCAGTTGGACTTTGATGGTGCCCTTCGAGTGGTCTGTCACCAGTTCCTTATTTAGGATGAGTGGACACCGTCATGTTTCCCAGGTTTGTGTCACACAGCATGGATCCAGAGTCACTTCATCTTGGGCTACACTCAGCTCCTTTAATAGCCACTCACTGCCCAGCTTTGCATCCACCTAACAGTCTGTGAATATCAGGTAAATCTTTTGGGTGGAGGAATGGATTAGTTTAACAAATCACAGGTTTTCCCCATTAGGAGACAGAAGTGGTGAGGTCCTTAGCGGGGACCTGGCCCACACAGGAGCACCCGGATCTAACTGTTTTCTCCCACATTTAGCTGTTTCGTTGTTTTATCAGCTGGCTGTGTCAGTCAGAGGAGAGACTGCCTGCTTCCCATTTGCACTGATGAATCTTAAAGCTCCTTGAAAAATTACCTTTTTTTGTTGTTCTGTAAGTATAAAACCTTCATGAAACCATTCTCACAGTACAATGTGGCTCTTAAGTTCTCACCTCAGGTCAGCACTTGCAAACTCTTACTCCTGTTAAGGGGAGAGGTATACTTCAGGACAACAGGACATTTGGCACATTTGTAGCATACGTTCAAGCATGTCTAAGAGGTGCATTAGTGCACTGTCCTATAAAGAATACACGCGTAGACTCTAGTCTACCGGGTAGAAAAGGAGCTGGAGGACAGGAGCTCTTGTCTGACGGACAACAGCCCATGACAACAGGCTTTACCCACGCTTGTCTCAACTTACAAGCACCTTGCTTGCTTGGTTAAGAAAAAGTAAACAAAATATTCACAAATTCTGCAAACTGTCAGAGATGGGAAACAGGTGTCCGACCTCGAAGGAGAAGCCATGACGGTATCACAGCAGGGAAATGGCTTCTCCATTGTTTGCTTTCTGACAGCTCTACAGGCTACTGGAACTTCCACA
Organism: Rattus norvegicus; assembly: GCF_021556685.1. Taxonomy (NCBI): domain Eukaryota; kingdom Metazoa; phylum Chordata; class Mammalia; order Rodentia; family Muridae; genus Rattus; species Rattus norvegicus. The sequence continues at coordinate 50,085,994 of NC_141553.1, read as the reverse complement.
CGCCGTTTGTCTGTCCCTTCAGAATCTCCACTGTGGACCTGGTGCTATTCTGTCAATACTCCGTTTTGTTGAGCCCTCACAAACTAATATGATTGAGGTTTGGTTCCTTAAAAAAATTCAAAACCCGGAAAATGGGGAAAAAATACCAACCCTAATGCATTTAGGAACAAACAACCCATTACAGAGAATAAGTGTGTCTGGCAGAATTCTAGAGATGACAGAAAACAAGAGGAAACAGCGTCTCTTAATGTCATTTAAATATGCACACAGGAGACAGGGAGATGTGGGGACAGACAATCGACAGGAACCCTACCATTCCTGCACACACAATAGGGCCTCATTAGCAGTCAAAGAACAGGTGTCTGGGGACCCATTATAAAGGCTATTAACTATTATGAGCCGCTGGGCCCCAGATTTATTTTAGTACTAGACAACAGACTTAAAGAGATACAAATTTAAATCTACCATTAGCATGTGAAAGCAACGCCCAGCTTTGCAGCCTTGTTTAATAGAAGGTATTCTCCTGTAGTCCTGCCAGGAGGACAGTGAAACTCACCAGCATTTCCCAACTCCCACAGCCATCTGCATGCTGGACCGCATTTGAATATTAAAAATCTGAGGGACGGCCTTTTGTTTACTTGTCAGAATGAAACAGGAGCGATCTACAGACTCAATCTATAAGAACTAGGTTTCTATCAGACTTGCATGGCTGTGCTGCAGGCAAACAAGACAAACGTGGCTGTTTTTAAACGCAGAGAAGAGCTGGGAAGAGGAAGGGGTACCTGCTGCTCTGGGGGAGGACCTGAGCTCAGCTCCTGCACTCACAGGGCAGCTCCGGACTGCCTGCAAATCCTAGGGGATCCAACAGCCTCTTCTGGACTCCACAGACACTGCACACATGTGGCACGCACGCGCGCGCGCACGCGCGCGCGCACGCGCGCGCACACACACACACACACACACACATAAAATAAAAATAAAACAATTTTTAACAAGCAGTAAAAATCACACAAACCTCTTGTCCTGAGTCCAGCGCACTTCACCATATTTCATACCTACTTTGGAAATCCCTGAGTGACAACAGTTATCCGTAGTAATATCTTTCCGTTTCATCTCAGAGACTAATATAAATCTCCTCCCTCCTTCCTCCCTTTCTGTCCCACCAGCTCCAGTGTCTTGCTAACTGCCCAAGCTGGCCTCAAGCTTACAGCCCCTGTCCCAGCCTCCTGGGAGCACCACTCCAGTTTTCTCTAATGCACTTACTTCAGAACACAGAAATGTGTGTGGTTAAATCAGCCACTGTGGGGGAGCCAATGAGCAAGGACAGTGCGAAGGTCAAGGAGACAACGGTTGTTGGCGTCATGACAAGCTTACACTTACCTGTGTCTAATGTTTGGTTCCACTTACTTGCTTATATAATTTTCTGATAGTGCTATTTTTTTCCCTTACTTAATATGGAGATCTGGTACTTGTACTATACCTTATGGAGACTAAAGATCTACAACTATGACCATTCAAAGCCACTGTAAACATGAAATGTTTGTAAAAAGGGAAAAAATTGAGCTATTGATAGGAACAGCAAAGACAGAAACACAATTCTTACAAATACAGTGCTTTTCTGAATGGAACTGACGTGGTAAGTCCATGGCTCTCAGTTGGGTGCTAGTAGCATCTTGTGGTGGGACCTCTGCTGTGAGGGACTACTTATTAATTAATAGCATCTCGACTTCTATCTGCTAGATGCCAGCAACAGGCTCCCTCCAGCTGTCCTAGCCAGATCGGTCTGAAGTACAGTCACTGTCCTCATGGGGAAATCAGTGGGTGAGTTTTCCAGACTAATGATACTTACTAAGTGTTACCTAATGCCAGTCAAATCAGTAGCTCTAATATTGTCTCAGAACCTTCAGAGCTAAGGCACCAGGTATTAGGATAACTGAGGTAAGAAAAGCACGTGTAGTTAATACAGCTTTGGCTTTAATTTTATGATTTTGTTAGTAACCTGCCAAAAAAAAAGTCCGAAGAAATGAATGAAGGGGAGTTCTCTTTCTCTCTTCTAAGGCTTGCCAGGTGAGAAAAAGCGCCCCCAAGCCCGCCCTCCCCTGCAGGGCCCTTAGTACTCCCTTCCTAGGCCCTCAGCTTTGCTCACAGACTGTGGTAACGATTGATGTCCCGTCTTGACCCAGCGATGGTCTAGAAGCACTAGACAATAACCCAGTGTTTTGTTTTGTTCTCTGTGTAGGGATTTGATGGGCAAGAATAAAGTTATAAAGCCATTCTTAAACTTTATATATTCCAAAGATCTCAGGAATACTGAAGGGTTGCCTTACTAGAGAAGTGAACTGTCAGACCCAGGTCCAGCATGTCCCAGGACTTGTGCTGGCAAGCAAACACTAAACTTACTTTTTTTTTTTTTTTTTTCGGAGCTGGGGACCGAACCCAGGGCCTTGCGCTTCCTAGGCAAGCGCTCTGCCACTGAGCCAAATCCCCAACCCCAACACTAAACTTACTTAAGAAGTCTTCTTCCTTAGTCTTCTCTTCTTTAGTCCCCTGCTGAAGTATGAAACTCTGGACTACGGACGCTAAGAGCAGCACAAAAGGCAGGAGAAAGCAGGCCAGGATACACAGAGAGTCCCATGTGTGAGACCCAGTGAGACCAAATGGGAAGTGGCTCAGAATCAAATTTAAGAAGAATCTGGCCCACTGGAGGAACAGTCTAAGAGACAGGCCTTCCATTGGTGCCCTCTAAGCTTCTCTGATTTGGAAGCTCTCCACAGCCTGGATAACTATTGAATTTGACAACCAGAATCGCCAAGACAGAGCTGTTCATTTCGGTTTTGACTTTGGAAAAGTCACCAAGCCATTTCAACTTCTCACATTCAACAAACTTGTTTCTTCAACACTATAAAGGAAGAGAGAGTGATTTGTGTTTCCACAAAGGAATGCCTGCCTACAGGCTGAAAGGTTCTCTTAATATTGTTTTGTTTTGATTCCATGTACAGTGATATCTCCAACATGAGACATAACAAGTTATTTGGACATAACTTGCTGTATCCTAATTTACATACTGGGTAATATTTTCTTTAGCAAGAATAGTATTTTGTAGTACACAAAAAATCAATATAAGTGTTAGAGATACACGAACATTTGATTTCTATAGACGACAACTTATTTTTAGTTGGAAAACTGCAATGCCAAACCATTTGGCATTTAATACTATAATCTGCATACATTATAATATTCATGTATGTTATAAATATTCAAATCATATTTGAAAACTTGGAATTAGAATTTTAACAAAATTGTGCTTCACATTTTAAAGAATGTTCTCATTTTTTTAAATGTAAATATGCCAATTTGATAAATGAATTTCAACTTCTTACTAATAAACTGAAATTCCTTTGACATTCCTTGAATAATTTTAAATCTCTATACTATAATATACAATAGTCTATATACTACATACATAACAGAAATGCCAATAAACTTCTAAAGCTATAAGGTAATTAGGGCCATACGTTTTATACAAGTCCTTACGTATAATAAGCACATGTACACAAGTCCCTGTGTCACACAGGCACAGGATTAACCTAACAAAGGACTCTGTCATCCTAACAACCTCTGCTGGCACAGGCTGCAGAGGGAAGAGTTTTGAAATAAACAATGGTCTTTGATCTGCTTCACTTTTCAAGAGGAATTTCAAGTGAAACGTTAGGGCTGATATTTTCTACTTGACCCTACAAGAATCTTCCCACTAAAATACTATCTCATTTAAGTATGAATATTTTTATGCAATGGAAATTTGCCTTCCCTCAAAAACAGACTATGCAAATGGGGCCTCAATAATAAATAACACACATGAGATATTAAACCACATATGTGGGTCAGCAAGACGGCTCAGTGCCTAAGGCACTTGGGGCCTGAGTTCAATCCCTGGGACTCACCGGTAGACGCTGCCCTCTGCCACATACATACACACACTAGATAAACAAATCAGTAGTATAATTTTTAAAATTAAGATCACTTATATAACACAATCCAAATCACTAACACTTGAAATCTATAGAGATTCTGAACTCTTATAGTGGAAGAGCCTGCTAGCAAACAGGAAGTCAGGCACTGTGATCTGCATCCAATCAAAGGCAGACACGTCAGGAGAACCTTCTGAATTCTACATGAGAACTGCAGGAGCTGTCAGGGCTGCTTCTACTTGCATTGTCTATCTGTCCGCCCAGGACTAGCTTTGTCCCTTCTGTCAGAAAAGACGCATTTGCTAGCTAACATGAGCTTCAGAATCAGCAGAGAGGGCCTGTGGCTCCTTCTGGAGGTTGCAACTCCCTGTTAAATCCTCGACTGCAACTGACTCTGCTGCTTGCTCAAATGAAATCCACCGGAGAAGAAGACCCCGGACACTCGGGCTAACCAGATGCTGTACCCTTGCAGCTGAGTTCCAAGAAGGCCCAGGTATTCCCAGCTCGCCGTGGGTACAGATGAGACATGGGAGAGTCCAGCAGGAAGCAAGCCAGGGCAACCTGAACCTTCAGCGCCTCCCATCTTGCACGCAGATCCATTGAGCGAGGTAGAAGCCGACTGGCTCCAGGTGTCCCGGCAGAGCCTATGCCTGATGTTTGACTGATCACTAAGCTATACAGACGCAGGGGCAACTGCTAGAAACTGAGACTTCCAAATAAAGGCCGGAGAAAAAATCTGCAGAGCACAGATGTTGCAGCTGCATACCGTACCGTCCAGGGAAGCCATAACAACCAAGCTGCCCTCAGAGAGGAGAAGGCTAGAACCTAGACCGCTACAATATATTATCTAGAATGTCCAATATCCAACAGGAAGTCATAACCTGTGAAAGAAATAAGAACACATGATCCATGAGAACCAATCATCAGAGACTGCCGAGAAAGGCCTTTAAGTAAATATATTTAGTAAAAATTTCGAACTGGTATTATAAGAAAGCCTTAAAGAAAACCAAGTGTTGTGCCAGGAAAGTGTTTGTGATCCTCTTGGAACAACCAAGGAGCCGGCTCCAATGTGATCACATTAGGGTCTCTTCATTACAAACTCGAGTTTGGCTTACTCACCGCAGGCCAACGGGACAGTTTGGTGAAGCCGCCCCAAACTCTCATCCAGGACAGGGCTTTATAGGAAATGGAAGTAAGGGGGGAGGCCCAGCCCCGCAAGTGTCAGGGGAAATGTCTGACGTAAGCCCACAGGTGGGTGCTCTGAAGCGAGACTGTATACAGTCACGAATGGTCTGACAGAACATCTGAAACCATCAGACTGATCTTTGACTCACTGTTGCTAGGAAGCAGCTAGGGAGTGACTCTGGCCAAGGACAAGCCCTGGTCCTTCCTGAAACTCGGGTGCAGCTTGGGTTTAGCGCCGGACCAAGTCCTCGGGCTTTTTTTCATTGAAGATGGAGGCCGGTTCTAAGAGTGGAGTAGGTTTGACCCTTCACAACTTTTCGGTGGTGGTGTGCACAGCTTTAATCCCAGCACTCGGGAGGCAGAAGTCAGATCTTTGTGAGTTGTTGTTTTACAAAACACGAACAGACATTCAGAAAGACCTCAAAAGCAAAGAAATGGGGAAACCCAAACATTTGGAGAACAGGAAAAGCATACAGAAATAATATTTTCAATTGAGTGAAAAGCCTAAGGTCCGTAATTTTTACATCTTAAGATATAGCTTTCCTATGACTTCCTTATGTAACGATAACTCTGAATGATTTTGTTCTGCTGCTTTAACTAAAATTCCCTTTTCTAAATGAGACACAAGAATGCCAAAACAAAAGGATACTGTAGCTGAGAAAGTTCTCAACCCTCTGCATTTCTTGTGTACCAAAGGGAGCTGGGGACGCAAGCATAACATTAGATGTTTTAAGTAGGTAGTATGTAATGCGTGTGTTCCTGACTTGTGCATGTGTACCACAGGGGTTCAGGTGCCCTGAACTGGGATTACAGGCGGCTGTGAGCTGCCGGGTGTGGGTGCTGGGTCCTCTGCAAGTGCTCTTAGCATGACACTAGCTCTCCATTCTCCTCTAGTGAGAAACTTCAAAGTACCAGGAGAGGAGTCCTCAACAATCAAGAACAGTCTTGTCGGATCTACAAGATAAACCATGGCACCACTGGAGAAAGAGAGGATGGAGTGATGGAGTCAGAGGTCCTTGAAGACATCACATCACGACCTCAAAGTTTACAGCTCTGAGTGACACTCAAGAGTTTGCAGGGTTTGCTAAACTTTTCAGTAGCATTATCCTGAGGGCCAGCTATTTTCTGGGACATATTAGTAGTAAGGACTTGCAGAATTCAGAGAGCATTCACCAGCAATTGATAGGATGCTTCAACAAAACATCCACAATTTCTCATTAACTCATTTACAGAAGATCGCATTCAAAGGGAATCTCAATTTGGAGAAGACAAGACCATTCAAAGATCTAAATATGCTATCAGTGGAGGAAACTTCTGGGTTTGCAGTTTCCATTGAGAATTCTGCACTTAATAACATCTGCAAAATTAAAGAATCTCCCAAGATAGCAGAGTGTGGTGTACGACGTTCAAGTCCACCATTTAAACACAGCTGGAGTGCATGTCAAAGCGAAGGAAGTGCGCATTAAACAATAATGTTTCTTCCTGTTTGGTCACAATGCAGAAGTAACAGTGTTATTCACTCGCCATTTAGCAAACATCAGTTCTAGACCCACAGATAGTGACTCTAGAATGAGTTATTCTGCCAAGTCGTCTCAGTAGCAAAGTGGAAGACAGTTCTTGATGATGCTAAGAAGATCTGGGTACCTTTGCGCCTCCAGTTTCCAGGTCACAAATGAAGCAATCCTCCTTTTATATCTTTAAGCATAGATGAAGTTGATGTGTTAACAAAATGTTAGCCACCAGAGCAGTACACAGAATGCAAGGGTTTGCGGCAAAACATCGGGGAAAAAAGGAGGACCATCTAACTCAGCAAAGCAGGCTGCTTCTTTTTGCCAGAGGGGTGGGGGTGCTTAAACTTTTAGGTAAACAGGAAAGGACACACCATAGCTCAGGGTTTCTTTCTGAACTCCTACCTGAGGAGGACGTGGCCGGATTAAAGAACAGCTGACACAGAGACTGTCTACAGGCCCACCTGCCTTCATTGCTTCTGCAGATGGAACGATTTCAAGTGTCCGCTACGATCCACTCCGCAGTCTACTAATCCTAGTTCTTTCTCACAGGTTAAATGCTCGGTGGCATGTTGAATTATGTTATTTTAAAGTGAAAATACTCACAAGGAATTTCAAACCAGCAATAACACAATAGAGTGAATAGAAATAAAGATAGGCAATTCTTAAACCAAGAAAACCCCACTGGGTCTTAAGCAGTTAAGGATCTAGGCTAGTCCTTCAAGGAATTATTCACAAGTCAACAATTTATCAACAGCTTTAAGAAGGGAGACTCTTAGAATCTGCTGGCTTCCTTTTCTAATGCAGGCCACACTATGCTGAGAGTATCTTAAAATTACCTCATGCAGGTTTTATGCCAAAGGACAGATATTTCTTCCACTGACTTACAAAAATTCTGGGATCAGAGCTTGGAGGTAAGAGACTATTGCTGCAGACCCCACACATTTCAGACTTAAGGAATGGAGCTGACACTGACCTGGAAGCCTCTTCCCTAAGGTCCAGCTTTCACAGACCTGGGAGGTGCTGTACTGGGTGCCAAGGGAGAAAAGCCATCAACAGTCCTACCCACGAAAACCTATTGGACCGAATCATTGCTAATGATCATTTTGCAAATGCTTAGTGAATAAAGCATGAAATTGTGTTTCAGAAAAGATCTCTTGAGCTGACAGGAGACAAGAGCAAAAGAAAAGACGCTATGTGGTTGCAGACTTTCACCACTAAGAACTTCCTTTCCGTTCAAGTTTAAGTTACGTTATTGTTGTTGAAGAAGAGGTAAGAAGCAGCTGCTGCGGGAAAGAAAACCCACCGTATTCCTACGACCAGTGATGAACTCGGAGTCCCTCGGTTACCCAGAGCTCCCGAGAGAGAAGAAGCAAACCAAGCAGAACGTGGTGTGAAAGGAAAGCACATACTGATAAGGAGTAAGGAGGATGCTTGACAGTGGCAGAAACAAGCTGGATTTTGAAACTAGCTCTGTCCAGCTGTGTCCGCTGCGATAGCGGCTGACAGCACATCCTAGGGGTTGTCTGCAGACAGGGGCAGACACTGCAGAGTGGCTACAGAGGTCACTTGAAAGCAAGCATTGCTACCTCTTCTCCCCTCCCCTTCGTGGTATGAAGGCTGGAGTCTGAAAGAGTTTCACGTCTACCCATCTACTCCATGTGGGTGACAATAAGCTAGAGTTACTGCCCACATTTCTCTGTAGGATGTTCAACACGCCAATATAGACTATGACAAAGCCTAACGTACTGTAACCTTTACCCTCACTTCCCCACAAAACTCCATTTTGTTTGTTCATTCCACACTTTCTTTCCTGTATGACTTAGTTAGGGTTTCTATTGCTGCAATGAAACACCAATCCAAAAACCAAGTCGGGGAGGAAAGGATTTATTTGGCTTATACTTCCGTTTCACCATTCATCACTGAAGGAAGTCTGGGCAGGAACCTGGAGGCAGGCGCTGATGCAGAGTCCACGGAGGGCTGCTGCTTACTGGCTTGCTCCCTGTGGCTTGCTCATTCTACTTTCCCACCAGCCCAGGGATGGCCCCACCCACAGTGGGCGGGGTCCTCCCCTATCAATCACTAATTAAGAAAATGCCTCATAGCCAGCTCTTACGGAAGCATTTCTCAATTAATTTTCCCTCCTTTCAGATAACTCTAGTTTTGTGTCAAGTTGGCATAGGACCAGCCAGCACACAATATTTAAGTATGCTTTGGGTATTATATAGGTTTTTTTTTTAAAAAAACATACATGTTCATTATTTTAAAATTCTACATTGAAATTACATTCTTGTAGACAACAAAATGATTTTTCTTTTTACAAAAACATAACCTCAACACAGTAGCTTTGGAACTGGGGTGTTTGGGCCAATTACAGCTCGCACGATCATCGATGAGACTGGGGTTAGATCTACCTCTATTTATTTGCCCAAGGGTCTCCCATGGAGCCCTGGCTGGCCCACAGTCTCTGCGGGGTAGGCTGGCCTCAGACTCGGAGACGCCCTGCCTCTGCATCCCCGCCCAGCTCTAAAATCCTCCATTGCGCTTCCTCCCCATCCTCTGGATCGAGTGCCTCTCAGCACTGCGTTCTATTTCAACTCTCAGACTTATTTTTCAAGTGTTTCATCTGTGTTTGCAGTGCTCACCTTTTACTGTATTAAACCATCTAATATTATGGGATTTTTTTAAATGTGTTCTTCAGCAGTCAACCTGACAATCAGAGCCATAAAGGACACAGAGCACGGCCCTCTCTCAGCCTTGCCTAAGAAAGTGTTCAACGTCACTCATGAAGGACATTTTTAACAAGTACCGTCATGTAGAATGGTTTTCTATCAACTTTGAAAATGCTGCCTCAGGGCTGGAGAGACGGCTCAGTGGTTAAGAGCACTGGCTGCTCTTCCAGAGGTCCTGAGTTCAAATCCCAGCAACCGCATGGTGGCTCACAACCACCTGTAATGAGATCTGGTGCCCTCTTCTGTGTGTCTGAAGACAGCGACAGTGCATTTGTATATAATAAATAAATAAATCTTAAAAAAAAAAAAGAAGAAAAAAAAGAAAATGCTGCCTTTTAAGTTCTTGTCCTAACCGTCTCAGGTGTGCCCTGGTAAAGACTATGTGTCCTCTGTGCTCACGTGGCTTTTCGTTCCGTCCACCTTTGATCTGCGTGTTTTCCCCGTCAGGTTGATTAGAAACATCCCATTGGTTTGATTTCTTTCACGTGGGGCTTGTTGAGACTCTGGATTTGTTAGTTGATATTTTCCATTAAATTCGAAAAATTTAGTCAGGGATTGTGGCCCACACCTTTAGGCCCAGGACTCGGGTAGAGGCAGGGGTGTCTAATTTTAGGGCTTCTTTCTTTAAATAATTCGTTCGTTGATCTTTTCTTCTGCAGTGTCTAGCTTTCTGTAATCCCATTAAGCAGAGCTCATTAACAGACTTCACACTCCACCGCTGTAAGTTCTGTTTGGGCCTTACAAATGTAAAGACCTCTCTGTCTACACAGAGTGGTGTTTTCCCATAATTACTGGCACGTGCTTACTGTGCTTACAAAAACTGTCCCAGCATTGTCTAATCCCTCATTTCTGCTTTCTAATGTGTAGTTACACACTGTATGTTCCTACTTTAGACCTGCCTAGCATACTGCTGAGTGTTTCATTTTAGTATCTTCTTGCAAAGAGGCTTGAAGTTTATTTTATTTGACAGTTAAATTACACAGGAACTAATTTGTTTGGTGTGCTATTTCAATTAGGACAGAAATAAAAAGTCTTTGGGTTTTTTGTTGTTGTTTTGAGATAAGGTCTCAGCCCAGTTGTCTTGAAACTCACTGCCCCAGTCCCCCGAGCGCTATAATTACACGCGCAGTTTTATATGCTGTTGCTTGCAATTCAGCTATAACCTAAAGGTGTGGATTTCCAAAGTCCACGGACTTTCTCTCTACCCATAGGCAGGACTTACAGTGACCACTAGCTATCTAGAACTCTACCAGCCTGTGTGCTCGCTCCTCCTAGCAGGACCTCCCAGTGCTCTCGGTGACGTCCCAGCCAACACTGCGCTAACAGGGTGAGGTGGGGGTTTCTTCTCCCTGCACTACAATCCGGCAGTCACCTCCAGGCAGAAATAAGCATAGAGCTATGCCTCCTGTCTTCCTGCCCTGTGGGATGACAGTGCTGTGTTGCCTTATGTCCAATATAGGAAGACAGTTGTCTCATGCACTGTCCAGTTTCCTAGCTGCTTATTAAGAAAAGGTAATTCCGGGGCTGGGGATTTAGCTCAGTGGTAGAGCGCTTGCCTAGGAAGCGCAAGGCCCTGGGTTCGGTCCCCAGCTCCGAAAAAAAGAACCAAAAAAAAAAAAAAAAAGAAAAAAAGAAAAGAAAAGGTAATTCCGATCCTGCTCTTCCCTTGGGGCTAGAAGCAAAGTCCTTTCTCATAACACTTGATTGCATGTCGAGCACTGCATATAACTGCAGGGCTACAGTCCATGCCATTTCCCACCGCAGATGTGCTCTTCCCTCTGATAAAAGACAGGACCTGCACTGAGAGGGGGCAGACAGCAGATACAGTTAGATTCTGCTTAGGCTGTATGTCCCAGCGTCTCAAGGGTGAAGCTGTCCATCTTTCCTCTACCATGGTCTGTGGACCTCCAGTGTCCCTAAGGATCTATGCAATAAAGACCATTATACTACCAAGATGTGTACCCTTGCCACGGTGCCGAGACTGTCACCGACAGTGCAAAGCAACAGTGCGTAATCAGCACGATGTAGCCGAGCCTCAGCCACATGCAATGCCATGTGTCATTTTTATTTATTATCTTGGATAAATAGAAGGTGGTTAATTATGGTAACTCATGGCTAGAAGCGCATGCCTTTCCTATGAGCTAGGTTGTAAAGTGAGTACCACGGATCAAAGGTTTTTGCTAAAAACCAAAATGTGGTTGCTACCTCAAGGAAAAGCACTTGTCTGGCTCTTGGATTTGCAAGCTGGATTAATATTGTCTCCTTTTGCTTCCATAAAGATTGCTTTTACGTGAAAGAACAGCCAATAGTCAAATTATGACCTTTCAACTTCCCAAAAGTAATAATACTTGCTGCAAATGATAAAAATCGAGATCTCTGGTGAGTGAGAATTAGAACTGTAGAAAATTTGTGCCAGACACTATAACATTGACAAATTTCCATCATTTCCCTAATGTTTTTTTAATATTTTATGTGTATGGTGTGTGCCAAAGTACATGTGCACCGCACATGGGCAGGACCAGAGCTCAGAAGAGGCATCAGGAGCCCTAGAACTGGTGGTACAGACAGGTGTGAGACGCCACGTGGGTGCTGGGACCCACACCCAGGTCCTCTAGAATGGCATCCAGTGCTCGAGACTACTGAGCCATCCCTCCCACCTATTTTTTTTTTAAATAAGGACAGTATGGCGCTCTTAGGGACAGTATAATAAAATAAGCCAATGTTCAGAGAGTCCAAATACTTTAGTGAGCCAGAGTTTCCAAATGACCAACACATGACACAAAATTACAAACTTAAAGACTCACTTAAAAATACATGATAGATCATTGCGTGTTAATGTGATAAAGTATAAAGAGGTCATTGATTTGTTTCAGATGTCACACTACACAGGAGTGACGAGGATTCATAAACACCTAGAAAGGCTATTGGATCACTCCTGTTTTCCCCAAGTACCTCAGTAGCAATCCTTGGGGAAATTTTTAATTACTTTTCCTAAAGAAGTTTATTAATAATAGCATGCTATGAGTTCATTGTTTTTAAGTTAATACATGTTTAAAATCCTTCTTCAATTTCTAAATTTCAGCCATAATGAGTGTCAACAGACAGACCTACGCACAGGAGCAGGCTCACGGGCCCCTACCATCCCTCTGAGACCCAGAGTGAGGTCTGAGACCTACAGACTGGGACTGAGCAAGGGTCCTGAGCAGCAGGAGGCTGCAGGAGGTCTGTTTCTATGTGTGCATTTGTGTGCGTGTTCATAATACCAGTGCAGTACAGGTGACCTGCATCTGTGCTAGCTTTATTTCTGCTGCTCTGTTAAGACATTCTGACCAAAAGCAACTGAGGGGAAGACAGAGTTTCCCTGGCTTACAATTCCAGGCTATAGCCCATCACTTGGAGGCCCACTTCTTCCTTCCCTCTCCTCAGGCTCCCTCAGCTCCTGAGTTTATCTACCTGTTTGTTTGCGTTCCTCCTTCTGATCCATGTCCTCTCTCATCTCTTGTGGCTCTCCCCACGTCTCTCTTTTACCTATTTCCCAGAGTCCTCTCTCTTCCTGCCACTGTCCCACCTTCAATTTCCTGCCTCAGCTCACTGGCCATCCACTTTTTTTTATTAGGAGGTGATGTTTATAAGAGATTTTCTCCAGCACTGGGCTTGCAGACACACACCAGGGTGCTCAGCCTGTGTGCATGTGTTTAGGTAAGGATGGGGGTGGGGTGGGCTAAGCATCTGAGCACAGGTCTTCTGCTTGCCCAGCAAGCACTTCTTCACCAACCAAGGCATTGCCCCAGCCCCAGTTGTCATATTTTCTAGTCTATCTGTAAAATTCCTACTCTTCCCTGTTAGTCTACGCCCTGGAGCTTCTATACTTCAACACCTACAAGCCTGAAAGGAGGTGTGAGGAATGCTTAAGAAAAAGACACTGTCAACAGTGCACTAAGGGCGAGTGATAAAGTAGTAATCTTAGTAAGATGTATTTTAGGAAAACTAAAAGGCTGGCAGCCAAAGTGGGGCTTACATTCCAATACTGTCCAATATGTGGGGCTTACATTCCAATACTGTCCAATATTTGGCCCTATTTTATTCTTAAGATTGACTTCCTAATTTCAGAAAATACAAAACAATGAAACTCAAACATATTCTCAGAGAGGAATTCTCTCTCTCTCTCTTTCTCTCTCTCTCTCTCTCACACACACACACAGAGAGAGAGAGAGAGAGAGAGAGAGAGAAAGAGAGAGAGAGAGAAAGAGAGAGAGAGAGAGAGAGAGAGAGAGAGAGAGAGAGATCCAGAACATGCCACCAAGGGAAGGAAATATCAGGAATCAGAGTAGGGAGGAAGGACACATCAGTGCTCTCAAAGCCAACGAGGCCTGAACCTGGGCCTGAACCTGGGCAGGGGCTTAGCTGAGCAAGCCCACATGTGCTGCAAACACAGCAGGGAGCTCCGTGAGAACACAGCTGCCACCCTGCATGCAGTACAAGGCCTGATGCTCAGAAAGCCTCACTCCTGTCCCACTGTAAAGAAGTACAGGTATTCGGGGTATTTCCCAGCCCTTGCTGATTTTCGAAGATGGGATAACAAACTGATATAACCACGAAGAGGTAGTGAGAGCCCAGGGGACAGAGGGGTCAATTGAACAGCGACAGTGTTTGATCAGAATCAAACTGGGCTGAATAAGACCTAAGAACTGCAGACTCCAGAAGCCTCGGACTGTGGGAATGTAGAAAATATATGAAGAGGGGCTGGGGATTTAGCTCAGTGGTAGAGCGCTTACCTAGGAAGCGCAAGGCCCTGGGTTCGGTCCCCAGCTCCGAAAAAAAGAACCAAAAAAAAAAAAATATATGAAGAACAGGGCTGGCTTTGAAGAGACCTAACCATAAAATGCAGTTTAAGACAGGGTCTCACTGTGTAGACCACAATGGTCTTGAACTCATGATCTTCCTTGTATCAGCCACCACTGTCAACCATAATAACAAGAATCTTTTCTTTTAAAGATTTATTTATTTTATATATAAGTACACTGTAGCTGTCTCCAGACACACCAGACGAGGGCATCAGATCTCATTACAGATGGTTGTGAGCCACCATGTGGTTGCTGGGATTTGAACTCAGGACCTCTGGAAAAGCAGTCAGTGCTCTTAACCGCTGAGCCATCTCTCCAGCCCAACAAGACTCTTTACTTTCTTGCTACTTGAACAGGTCTTGTGCTGTGCTGTGGTTCAGGTTGGTCTGGAGCTTAATATGTAGACCAGGCTGACCTCAAAATAATGGCAACCTTTTCCTGCCTCAACCTCTCCAGTACTGGGATAAGCATGAGCCACCATACTCATGCTATAATCAAAAAATCTTAACTCAGGGAGTAAGGCCTTAGATATTATTTGATTCTGACAAGGTAATTTTACACTATGATTTAATATTTCTTGTCTAATTCTGCAGAAAATTTCCAAGCTCACCTAAACTAATTTGCATGCTCTTTTACATGAGTGTTCTATTGCTGTGAAAAGACACCGTGACCACAGACACTCATAAAGGAAAGCATTTAATCGGGGCTGGCTTACAGTTGCAGGTTTGGTCCACTATCATCATGGTGGGAAACATGATGGATGCGGGCACACGAGGTGCTGGAGAGGTAGATGGGAGCTCTACATCTGGATCTGCAGGCAGCAGGAAGAGAGACACACTGGGCCTGGCTTGGCCTTCTGAAACCTCAAAGCCCATTTCCAGGGACACACTTACTCCATCAAGGCCACACCTCCTAATCCTTTCGAACACTGTCGGTGTGAAGTGACCAAACATTCAAATCTGTAAGCCTGTGGGGGCCATTCTCATTCAAACCACCACACGTGCTAAAAGCCTTATATTCCTTCAGGAAACTAGAGTCACAGTTTCTCTTCAAATGCAACTCGGACCAAAACTGAAAACCAAGTACATCATAGACCTAAATTGTTTAAGCCGCAGATCCATTTGGTCCTTACCAGGTACCCACAACTGCAGATATTTTGGTGTGACAGAACAGTACCCACAACACTGGTGAGGTGTGTTCTAGGTGTGAGACCTTAGCTCCTCAGGAGATACGCTCATGTCAAGATCAATGCTCTCGTTGCTTGCTAAATCCGCTGAACAGGACCAGCAGATCTGAGCACGGGGAGCTGGAGGCTGGAGAGGTGGCTCCGCGGTAAAGGGTGCTCGCGGTGCTCGCAGTGCTCCCTGTGCTCGCGGTGCTCCCTGTGCTCGCGGTGCTCCCTGTGCTCGCGGTGCTCCCTGTGCTCGCGGTGCTCGCTGTGCTGTGCTCGCGGTGCTCGCTGTGCTGTGCTCGCGGTGCTCGCTGTGCTGTGCTCGCGGTGCTCGCTGTGCTGTGCTCGCTGTGCTTACTGTGCTCGCAGTGCTTCCTGTGCTCGCAGTGCTCGCTGTGCTCGCGGTGCTCGCGGTGCTCCCTGTGCTCGCGGTGCTCCCTGTGCTCGCGGTGCTCCCTGTGCTCACTGTGCTCCCTGTGCTCGCGGTGCTCGCTGTGCTCGCTGTGCTGTGCTCGCTGTGCTCGCGGTGCTCGCTGTGCTGTGCTCGCTGTGCTCGCAGTGCTCGCTGTGCTCGCAGTGCTCGCTGTGCTTGCTGTGCTCGCGGTGCTCGCTGTGCTGTGCTCGCTGTGCTCACTGTGCTGTGCTCGCGGTGCTCCCTGTGCTCGTTGTGCTGTGCTTGCTGTGCTCCCTGTGCTGTGCTCCCTGTGCTCACTGTGCTCCCTGTGCTCGCTGTGCTCCCTGTGCTGTGCTCCCTGTGCTCGCGGTGCTCCCTGTGCTCGCGGTGCTCCCTGTGCTCGCGGTGCTCCCTGTGCTCCCTGTGCTTGCAGTGCTTGTAGAGGGTCTGAGTTTGGCTCCTCGCAGCCACTCTGGGGAGGATTAATCCTCTTTTACTGTCAGTTTCATAGGCTCGAATGCCCTCTTCTGACCTCAGTGGACACCAGGCACATACAAGGCCTATACTCACGCAGACATAGTGCTATAGCTCCATCTGGAAGACTGGTTCATCTAAGCTGCTCTGTGACCTGCTTTATACACACACATAACACACATCCTCCATACTGGCTCTAATGCCCACCTAACGAAGTACAAATTCACCTGAGAAAAATACAATATGCATGGGGCTGGAGAGACGACTCAGAGGTTAAGAGCACTGACTGCTCTTCCAGAGGTCCTGAGTTCAATTCCCAACAACCACGTGGTGGCTCACAACCATCTGTAATGAGATCTGATGTGTCTGAAGACAGCTACAGTGTACTCATATAAATTTTTTTAAAAAGCAGAAAAAAAAAATACAGTATTCAAGCTTCTAAGTCCCTCTGTGGCACACCAAAGACTGGACTCCAAAAAAGAACACCAAAGACCTGGACTCAGTAACATCTGATTACAGGTATGGATTCTCTGTGGGCTGCTGTCTCAGATCAAAAGAGTAGGCAGGCTAGCGTGCAGTCAAACGCACATGCCCTGTTTCCTTGTCCTGAGAAGGAACAGAGTACTCAGCGTGTGACGACTGTGGGCAACGTTTTTATTTCCTTACGGTGGCAGAACTCTGTTAGTTCCTATGGGGACAAATCACACATCAGTTCACTACCATGACACTTGATTTTATTTGCTATTACTGAGGGCATGCATCTTGTTCCTAAGGCAAAACTACAACACTCTATTCCTAGGCTGTACCTAACCCGTATTTCAGGGAGAAAATAAAACATATCACTGTATTCCAAGTTATAGCAGGGAGGACGGAAACCCACAGGCCATGGCACAGGAAACAAACAGGAAAGAAACTGGACTCAACAGAAGCATTTGAGGGTAATGAGTAGATAAGGACCCAGAAGAGGACGGTTCATGTTGTTTATGACTGCAGTCTGATTATTCCGCTAAGTGCAAAGGCTATGCAGTAAGTCACATCCGGGCTGGTTTGTAGCGTTTGTTACTTTCATCGGATAATGAATTAGAGTGTAATTAAAGTGCATTCTGTCTGTTTATCGAGGACTAAGATGCTTACTATAATTCTCAATTATCTGCATGAACGCACAACACGACAGAACGGGAGACAATCGTCCTCAGAGAGGGTAAGAGACAGCTCAGGTCTGGGCAGAAGCCGCTAGACTTCCTCTCCGGTTCCTCAGGACGACTTTCCCAACTCCAATAAATCAGACCACAAGTTCTCACACTTTATACTCTATCTGCAGCCTGCTAGGGCACGGCTAAATCACGAAGGACAGGAAGGAGCTGGGCGTCCAGCACTAACCTGTAGTGGAAAAGCCTGAGCACAGAGAGAATGAGAACGATCGTAAAGAAGCAAACAGTGGCATTTCAGGGAAAACCTGGGTTAAACAGTGTTTGTGCAGCTAAGAAAGTTTCACCGTCTCCATTAGATGAGACGACGGAGAACCTGAAATCAACGATAAAGTAAAAACATCTGAGAGAGACAGGAAATGGAAACCTATCAAAAATTACTTAAATCAAGATGACATTTTTAAATTAGTGAAAGTCTTTTTACAACAATGACCAATCCTGATTGGCAAACAAGTCACACGGCACTTGGCTGACCTGGTTAGGATTTTTCAAAACTGCAGTGAGGCAGAGTGAGTTAAACACAGGGTGAATGCGTATCACTTTAGGTCAGTCCTACCACGCCAGGCATTCTAGAAAACGCAAAAATACTTATTACAGCTTGATCTCTCAATCCTAAGAGTCTGAAACACAAAAGCCAGCTGAGCAAAGTTTTGCATGCTATGCAACAATGATATGCAAATAAGATGTGCATATTAGAATAGAGTAGGAAGGAAAATATCAAAGTGGTAACAAGCTTGTTAAGGTAGTGTGGCGAGCTAAATAATTACCTCCCCGATGCCTACTTCCTAACCGCCAGCCTATGAATAGTGCTCTGTGTGGCAAGGATAACCTTTTTTTTTTTCTGCAATGCACAGAACTGAAATCAGTGCCTCAAGCATAGGAAGCTATCTTAGCTCTAACGAGCTACACCCACGGCCCCAGTATCAAACACCGCAAAGGTGAGTACAGATTCCCTTGGGGAGACTGATCCTAGGAGACAGTGGACTCAAAGGCTGCGAGAGGGAGGGAGAATGGCCAGATCCTGATGTCAGGGTGATGGGAGCAGCAGTGAGGGAATGCAGGGGCATCCAGGAGATGGAGAGCCAAGGAACAGACTGCTCCGGAGAATGCAACTCTGCCCACATCTTGACATTCGTTTTCACATTCATTTCAGCCTCCAGGTCTCCAGAACACGCGTTAGTGAGCGCCTAATAAAATGGTATTTCCTCCTCTAAATGTGTAGCTACTAAGTATAACAACAGTGGGAAACTCTGCATATCAGCTAAGACTAACATTTTCTAACTTTCTTTAAAATTTCATTTTCGTTTTGTTTCATTTTGTTTAGTTGTTTTTCAAGACAGAGCCTCTCTGTGTAGCCCTGGCTGTCTCAGAGGTCACAGTGTAGACCAGGCTGTCCTCTACTCAGAGATGCCCCTCTGCGCCTGCCTCTGAGTGCTGGGACTGAAGGCGCCACGACACCCAGCTGTACTTCCTATATCAAAAGCCTCGATGAGATTTCTGAGCACAGATGAAACCCCCTTTGCTTCACCCTGTTCAATCCTGAGTAGGCGTGAGTATCAAGAAGCCAGAGTGAAGAGACACAGAGACCAGCAATGGCACGCCTTTTCCCATCCCCAAAATGCTGACTTAATTTTATGCTCAAATACTGGTGTTTTAAAAAGCCCTTCATGTTAGAGTGCAGCCAGGGTTGTGAACTGCTAGTCTAATACAGCAGTTCACAAACGATCAGGTACCCCAGCCAAGGGCATCCTTAACCCAGCGTACAAACTGAAAATCAACCGAACACCACATTCTTTAAAAACAAACAACAAAAATTCTATAAACAAAACCACTGTATTATTTTTAAGTAGATATTAGATTAAAAATTTGGACTGGGGATTGTGTTCTGGCTTAAATACTTTGTCAAAGGAAAGGTAAAAATAATAATAATAATAAAGTCACTGTGTTTCTTAGCTGTTTCTCTTTAAAGATGTCAAACGCTAGTCAGAGAGAAGTTCTCCAAGAGGAAAGGTTCACTAACTGTTAACCCAGGGAACCACATCCAATAGAGCAGCTCATGGATACCTGGGCTTTCCTCAGCCTTAAGTAAGGACTGACCCTACTATAAAATGACTACAACTACGTACGATTAGGCCGACCTTTTACAGTATGCTTTGGAAAGGTGGCTCTAACCCCGAGTCTGTAAAAAGTCCAACGACGAACTCCTTTGCTTTTGTAAAAACAGGAGCTTACTCTGGTAGCTTAGGCTAGCCTTAAATTCACTCTCTTCCTAAGGCAGCTTCCAGAGGGCTGGACAGGAAGTCAGGTCACCTACTGCTCAGGGTCCTACCTGATAACATATTCATATACTCTCTCTCTCTCTGTCTGGTGTGCACGTGTGTGTGTGTGCGTGCATGCGTGTGTGTGTGTGTGTGTGTGTGTGTGTGTGTGTGTGTGGTGTGTGATGTGTGTTGCTAGGGGTCAAATCCAAGGCTATCTCCCTAATCCTTTGAGGAAGGGATCTCTGTAGCTCAGACTGGCCTTGGATCTTCTTACCTCTGCTTCCTAAGTGCTGGGAGGGCAGGCTGGCATCACCACACCAGTTTGGCCATATGCTTTTTCTATGTACATTTTGTTCTGGTTTTGAGACGGACTCTCAGTGCGTAGCCCAGACTAACTCAAGGCGATCCTGCGTCAGCTTCCCAGGGCTTGGGTTAGAGCCATGTGTGAGTCACCACACCTGATCTGGTGTGCTTTTAAGAGCCATATTTTCCCTCCTTTTGGTGTATTGTATCCTGACATTTAAATAAGTTATATAAACTTTAGTGTATTAATAAGCAAATGTTCTCAAGTGTGAGAGTGAGGCTTCAGAATAATTACTGACAGCCACATGCATCCCTTGGTCAACTGGCGGCAGCATCTCATATCCTTTCTCAGCAGCAGAATCCACATATGAAAGACATCGTTATCAACAGAGTGTGTCCAAAGACTGATCTCCATAGCAACCGTAACCCTGCTACATGTAGTGTACAAGGTCTCAGAGTTAACACCACATGCACACAGAGCATTGGTATTATGTAGTCCTGGCTGTGGTTGCTGTAGAAACTAAACTCTGGTCCCTGACAGCGGAGGAGAAAAAGAAAACAAGAACAAAGGGTCCCTGAGGACCGACCTATGGACGCCTTTGCTCTCAGGAATGGCGACACCATCTAAACACTCTGTTAGCAGCCCTGTGTTGACAGCACTGAAGGGAATTTTTTCCATAAAACGATTTTAAATGATGTCACATCTTTACTTTAAGAACCATTTCTTATTTTCTAAGCCCCTCTTCCTATGCACTGCTAAATTAGCTGTTTAGAGGCTCGTTCCAAGAAGTACCACCTCCTACTCCTAACCTCAGCCAGAGCAAGTCCCACACAGGCAAGCTGGAGAGGCGCCAGCTTTGAGCTGAAACATTAAAAAGTGGGTATTTATGGGGTAGCATGTGATGTTTCAATACATTTATATATTGCATAATGTTCAAAAGGGAGTGAGCATATGTATCTCATCAAACATTTATCATTTACCTATACTGAAAACGTCCCAAATCCTTTCTTCTAGCTGTTGAAAAACACATTCTATTATTATCCACAGTCATACTTCTACGCGGGCCATCAAAACTTCCATTTAATTTGTTTATTAGAGAGTATGTAGGTGCGTGCATGCAGAGGCCACAGCTCGCATGTGGAGGCCAAACAACTTTGTGATTTGGTTCTCTATATCCACCTTTGCCGGGGTTCTAGGCACTGAACACAGATTGTAAGGCTCACTTGGAGGAAGGGCCTTATCTGTTTAGTCATCGCTCCAAACTCCAAAACAGCTTTGCTCCTGACAACGTAGCTCCTACTGGATAGTCTTCCTCATTTCTCAATTTCTGTTCCATTTTTCAGCTTCTAGTAACTACCTGCCACCCTGTTCTCAGCTCCTATTAGATCACCCTGGTTTAGATTCCATAAGTCAAGTAGAATTTGTCTTTTACACCACCAACCTTACTTTAACATAATGGCTTCCAGTTCCACACATACTGTCAACCAAATTTCATCTTTTATGAGTGAAGAATATTCTGTTGTCTTATATACAACACATCTTATCTATTCCTTGGTTTATACAAGTAAAATATCCCATTTCTTGTTAACTGTAAATAGTTCAGTAATAAACACAAATGTACCAATGTCTGACCAGACCAGCTTCACTTCCTGATACAGGATTTTCTCCTGTGTGGGACGGACACACTATATCACGGATCTGTTTTTAAGTTTTGGAGACGCCTCCACATGATGGCTCTACTAATTTACAAACAATGTACAAGGGTTCCCTTTCTCCCCACTCTCACTGGCTATGTGTCTTAGTCAGTGTGCTATTTCTGTAAAGAGACGGCATGCCTACCGCAACTCCTGTAAAAGAAAGCATTTAATGGGGGGCTTGCTAGACAGTTTCAGAGGATTAGTCCGTCGTCACCATGGCAGGAGTGTGGTGGCAGGCAAGCATGGTGCTGCCAAAGCAGCTGAGAGCTGCATCCTAATCTGCAAGAGAAAAGAGACACTGGGCCTGGTGTGGACACACTCAGTGACACACTTCCTTCCACAAGGCAACGTCTACTCTAAGAGTCACACCTCCTGATCCTTCTCATCGAGTGTCACTCCCTGGTGACAAAGCATTCAAATATATGAGCCTATAGAGACCATCCTTATTCAAACCACCACTGTATGTTTTGTCTTTTGATAACAGACACTGTGACTTTAACTGTAATTCTCAGAGTAACTGGTAATAGTGAGTATTCTGTCGTGACCCTTTGTATGTCTTCCTTGAGAAAGTTCTCCGTATATTTATACCAATCTATTCAGTTTTGAATTTTATTGGCTTAGTGGGGAAGGAGTGCACTCCAACTGAGTTACTTGAGGTTCTCACACACTTCAGTTATTAGATCATTTCGGGTGTGTATTTTCCTCCATTCTGCAGATTGTCCATCATCCCAACATCTCCTTTAATGTACAGTTTTTTCTTAAACTTTTTAGACTTATTTGTAGTTATTTACTTTCATGTATTTTATGTATGAGTGCTCTGCTCCATGGACACCTGCACACCACAAGAGGGCATCAGATCCTTTTACAGATGACTGTTAACCACCATGTGGTTGCTGGGAATTGAACTCCAGGCCTCTAGAAGAGCAGCCAGTGTTCTTAATCTCTGAGTCATCTCTCCAGTCCTAATGTAGTTTTTTAATTTGACGAGATCTGTTTGCTTTTGTTTCCTCTTCTTTGGGGATTTTATCCCCACAAACACTTGCTCATTTCAGTGTCCTATAGCATTCCCCCATTATTTCCTTCTCCAAGTTTTACAATTCCTAGTCGAGCGTATTTGAGCACGCTGTGAACTACAGGATTGTGGGGCACGCTGTGAACTACAGGATTGTGGGGCTCACTGGAAAAGCCCGTTTCTAGCTGTGCTGTGGCTCAGCCTTAGTGCACTTTGAATCCCAACAATGAGTAATACACGCTCATAAAAGGAAGCCCCCATGCTTGAAAGTGATTTCTAACTGAATGGCAGACAAAGTGATGAATCAGAGAAAGATCTGACAGAATAGGATGCCCAACCTCAGGAGAGGGGAAAGGGAAGCTACTTAGAGAGCAGTGCTGGGGGGGGGGGGCAGTTTTGCTGGGACAGTTGTACAAAGATGGGTGAAGAGAGAACAAGCTACACACAGGGGAAGACAGAACAAGCCAGACAATGAGGAAGCCAGAAGATTAGAACAGATTGCCAGAGTTAGTGTGAGGCCAAGCAGAACAATTCACCGGAAGCTGAGAGAAGCCAGACTGAGTCAGTCAGCTTGGAGAGGAGCCTGAGTCAGAACAGGTGAGTTGTATCATCCAGCCAGAGCTCAGAGAGAGGGAGGAAGGGTGAGCTTACTCAGCAGCAAGTCTCAGAGGCTGAGAACACTCTAGGTGTAGACTACACTGTACAGCGGCTAGAAGCTTCCGGGATTAGGCCCAGGTTAGCACACGGAAGCAGTAGTCCCTGAAATGACAATTACCCCAGGTAAATAAAAGTTACTTCTACAATCTCTTACGTGTAGATCTGTTGGGCCCTACCTTGGGGCGTTTCCCCTCCCCCTCACTGAGCCTTTTAGCCTGCTATGACAAGAAGTTGTTTACACCCTCGGCATCTGCTCTTGGGCCCCAGACTTTTCCTGTTTTCCTGGTTGGGGATTTTCACCTGCCTCTTTGTTTTTCCACGGCAGCCTCGGGTATATAAGGAGATCTCAGTAACGCCTTGGTGGCACTCTCTGAAAACAGGTGACCGTGTACGTGTTTTCTTTCAAACCCGCAGACCTACGCCCGATATTCACACACTGGCGGTGCAGGCAGCGTCATCTGGAGGCCCCACAGAGATCAGGGAAGAGAGGACAACCTGACAGGATCATTCCAAAACGCCGGCCGGCAAGGAAGCGGGACGTATTAGGGACAAGCAGCGACCACTTGACAAATCTAGAAGTAAGTAGCGCTACAAAGGTTTTGTCTTAGCCATGGGAACTACAAGTTCCTCGTTATTAGTCATAAATCAGCTTGTAAGTTTATTCAAACAACAAGGCACTAGTATTAAGGTAAAGACAGCCCAAGATTTCGTTAAAACTATAGAACAAGTCAGTCCTTGGTTTATAGCTAGTGGAGGTTTGAGTATTCCAGATTGGAAACAGGTTAAATGGGATTTACAGAAGGCCCTCCAAGACGGGGGATCAGAGAGCATTCCAATTGCTACCTTTTCCTTATGGAGGTTAGTGAAGGACGTTTTACTCAGTGAAAATGTGAGGGTCAAAGAACAGATGATGGAAGTTGAAAGGACATTTGGAACTGCACAGGATGAACAAACATACTAAAGAGTCAATTGTAGGGACAGCAGTGACTCTGATTCAACTTCCTATGAGTCTGATGCAGAGGAGATAACATTGAAAAGGGAGACTGAGAAAATGGGCCAGGAAAGGCCCCAGTAAGCAGAATTTAGAAGGACTGCAGGAATTGAAAGCATGTGCAAAGAAAAATAAAGACTGGGGTAGTGGTGAGTAAACCTTGTAAAAATGGACAAGGTAATAATGATAAAATGTTCTTGTGTATGTGTTCTTTTAGAGTTATGCTAAAATCTAGAGAAGCAAAGTTAATTCTCATAGATGCTTTTAATCTTTGGACCCTGACTAGAGACAGTTTAAACCCTAGACAAGAGCGAGAATGGGGTTGTGAAAAACAGCCCTCCCGGACCCTCCACAGATGCTTTGGCGAGAGAAGGAAAATGAGCTTAAGCTTTTTAAGAGCTCTCCAAGGGACAGAAGGATGTCAGGAGACGACCTGCCTCTTGCTGGTATTGGAGAAGTGCTTATTTCTGGTGCTGGGTCCTTTAGGTAGGATATCTGGGTCCCTTTGGTGGGACGCCATCTAGTTTTTTCCCTGTATGTCTATTGTCTGTCCTTGATGCACCAAGCTGTCCATGTATGTCAATTTATGTCTGGGTTTTGCTTCTCATTGCTTGAATGTTTTGTGTTTCATATTTAAAAGAAAAAAAAAACGGTTAACACTTTAAATTCTGCTTGATTCACCCCTTGATGTAGTTTTAACTCCTTTCAAGAAAGGAACAAATAAATAAAAAGCAGTTTCAATTGGCTTTTGGAGCCCTGCATCTATAGCTAGGAGCCTAGGTTCGCTGGGGAAGCTCCCCAGGGGGCTGGCTAAGTGTTTACACTAGTCTATCCTAAAGGCACCAGGAGCTTCACAGCTTCTATGGTAATGGAACCAATGGCTGTTTCTCTTAAAGAAATCTTTGACTGTGATTATTGGACTCAACAGGTGACAAGGTGCTTATCTTAAAATTACAGTTAGAAAAGGTAAAAATGGTGTTTGATCTAAATACTAAAGATATGTGTAGTCACTTCATTTTTGTTTCTGATTAGTTTTAAATGTATAATACGTTCTACATGTCTTGGTTATAGTTTGTTGGCTTTTAAGTTATTGGGTATGGTTAGAAATTTGTAACATTGGTAACAGAAGTTGGCTTAAAACTGGAGTCATTCTAGACAACCCGTGGCATGAGCCAACCCAGGGAAACAGGTCTAGATTGGGATAACATTTTAATATAATTCTTATCCTAGAAACCAGACTTATAAGAGAATTTAGGGCAATGTCTCTTTGTTGAGGAATTAGAGCCCGCACATTGTTCGTTTATATGCAAGAATTGGCAATCAAACTTTAAAGCATGAGGAATGGACTTGGTATTTTGGAGAGACTGGATTTTGGAGAATAGATGGTTTGTTGGAGGTTGAGTTTTGCTTTCCAAAGTTATGGTTGTGCTCTGGTGTTACAAGGGAAACTTAAAAATTGTGGTTAAAGATTGCCACAAGTGTTACACTGGCCACAGTTTACAGTTCAACCACAGACAGTCTCAGGATTCTAACTCACACATATTTGTAATTAAGAAAAAAATCAAACAGGTGGGGTTGGGGATTTAGCTCAGTGGTAGAGCACTTGCCTAGCAAGTGCAAGGCCCTGGGTTCGGTCCCCAACTCCAAAAAAAAAAGAAAAAGAAAATCAAACAGGTGGAGATTGTTACAGGATTTACGAAAGGTTGATGAGGCTATGGAACTTAAAAAAGACCATTACAGCCTGTTTGCTCACTCCAACTGCTATTTCAAGAAATACATATATAGGGGTTGGGGATTTGGCTCAGTGGTAGAGCGCTTGCCTAGGAAGCGCAAGGTCCTGGGTTCAATCCCCAGCCCCGAAAAAAGAAGAAAAAAAAAAAAGAAATACATATATAATTATTATAGATTTAAAAGATTGTTTTTATGCTCTTTCTTTGCATCCTGGCGATTGTGAAAGATTTTCATTTAGTGAGCTTGTTTATAATTCTGGAGAGCCCATGAAATGATACCACTGGAAAGTTTTGCCTCAAGGAATCACTCTTGACCCTACATTATGTAAAATTTTTTTGTCACTGCTTCAATACACAAAGCTAAGACTTTGAATCTTTCAGTATATTATTCATTATATAGACATTTTAATTTTTCTACACGCCTTTACTCTTACAACGTGCTTTAAATTTTGGGGAGTAGCTGCTGCTCCAGAAAAGATTCGATATTCCTTCTCAATATTTGAGACATCCGTTATGTCCTAGACCAACTGTGGCACAGAAAACTCAAGATGGTTTACTTCAAATTATTTTTAAAAGCTTCTAAGATATGTTAATTGGCTAAGTCCTTACCCTAAGTTCAACACAATAGGACTTAAGACTTTGTTTGATATTCCCAAGGGAGATGCAAATTCTATTCCCCTAGACAATTAACTGTGGAGTGACTGAACAGCTTTACAGAAAGTAAAGAGAGCTAGATGTACAGAATTGTAAGATTGAGTCATGGAAGTGTTTTAGAAAAAGAACCTGATGAAACATACCTTATTCCAAACAGCAATTAAATTGGTTATCTAATGAGAAGGCAGCACATGTAATTGGACCACATGTTCATTCTCTTGACTTTCCCCCTGCTTCAACACAGATTATTGAATTACATGCTGTACCTGCTCTTGTTAAAATGTTAAAAAATCAAGCTTTCAATTAGTATACTGATAGCCAATGTGTATCGTATGGTTTGCAACTGATTAAAATTTTTCCTCTTTTAGATAACGAAATTTATAACCATTTGTGCTAATACAACTGATTTAAGAGAAGTGTGCTGTTCCTTTATAAGCCATTTGAGAACTCCGACTGGACAAAGTCACAATAGATTTATATACCAGGCAGATTTGGGGCCTCATATAGGGACAATTAGACCATCTGATTCTTTATATCATCAGAATAATAATAGCTAGAGACAACAGTCTGGTGTATCTAGATCTATTTGTGACTATTGACACTTTTTCGAACTTTCTGGTTGCAACTGCTTTAACAGGAGAGGCAACTAAGAATGTACTTAGTCATTATGTACTTTACAAGGAGTGGGGACAGCTACAGCTCCTCAAAAAGGTAGTAAAATACTTAAATGGAAAGATGAGGAAGGACATATAGGATATTTTCAACCCTTTATCATCGATAATATTCCTGTTAATCTATGGGGAAGAGATGTTCTTCATGATATGGGAGTTGCCTTGACTACACAACCTGCTCAAAGAATGATTATTTTACCTTATGATCAAGAACAGGTAAGTAATTTGATTAGAACTTTTGATGATTGGTCCATTTTTTTTTCATGTGCCAGTACTAGTCAATTTGATAACCATTATCCTGAAAATAAAATGTGTCAGTTTTTTAAGTTCCATCCTGTGATCTTTCCTTCTATAGTTAAAAATCAGCCTTTGAGTAAGGCTAGATTAGTTTTCACTGATGGTTCTTCTAAGGGATACCCTGTGGTCCTTTCAGAGGGCGAGGTGGAGAAAATGATGCTTGATTCCACCTTGGCACAGTTGGCTGAATTAAAGGCCCTTCCTTTGGCGCTATCTTTGTTTCCTGAAGAGCCCTGCAATATTTATACAGATAGTGCTTATGTATCTAATAATATTTTACAGTATATATCTGCAATATCCTGACATTTATTTTCAGGCTATACATTGGATATAGCGTATTTTTCTGAAGCATACACAGTGTTCAGTGGTGCACTGTACAGACCCATACAGAATTGTATGTCTGCCCTCGCTTCTGTCTTCAAGGTGTATATCCCACTGCCTGGAAGATTTCAAAACCAAAGGATGCAATACACCTTATAGCAATCCATTTGGACAAGTATTACAGCCAGGAAAGGTTTCCCCATCTAACTTTAATTAACCCTGGTAGAATGTAATTGCATTTCTCTTGGTTTGTTTCCAGGAAGTGTGGATCCCTATCTTTAACCCATGAAGTGTATGTGAGATGGAACACTGCAATCTAATTAAAGTAGGGACTAAGGCAAAGGTCAGGAAAAGGGTATGAACTTCCGCTCAGGAAGTTTTATTCTACCCACTTCAGTCTGGTGTGTGCTTACTGAAAGCTTTCTGCATTGACTACAGGTGAGGCAATGAGATCACAGAGAGGAAGTCACCCACTTTGAGCTCATAGTCTTGGAAACACTTATTCTCAGTACTGTTTATGTGTATGTGTGCATGCCTAAATGTATGCATGTGCACTGCACTGCACGAACTGGAACTCGAGTTATAGATGGCTGTGAGACACCATGTGAGTGCTGGGACATGAACCCTGGGCCTCTACAAAAGCAGTCAGTGCTCTTAACCACAGAAGCATCTCTCTAGCCCACGGAACACTTTTCTTTCTTTTACTTCTTGGAGCAATGGGCATTATATTTTACAACTACACTGCAGTTGCAGTCTTGGGCCACACACAAGTCCGCACACCCCTCTGCACTGGACCTTTGGTGGCAGAACCCTTCATCTCCCCTTTATTGTTTGCTGTGACCCCTGAATTCACTCAAAGACACATCCATCCTTTCTCACATGTGACCTCCTTTGTTCAGTTACCACTGCTGGCTGGACCTTCTTAACTGTGACCATCACCATGTCACTCACACCAGCCACAAGAAGTCAGTCCAGCTGTCCCTTGTCTCCCTTCACAGAAATAACACACATTTTGCTCCTGTGTTGTCAGCACAGTTGCTCACAGCTTCTACCAGAAGACACAGGTAAAGCCAGAATTTCACTGTGGAAGTCCTACTGCACCCTAGCTTCAACGCTTTTGAACACTCAGAAAGACAGAAACACTTGAACTCATAATCCGAACCATGGGACCAGGTTAACCAGTCTAACCTGTGGTCAGATGTGAAGCCACAGCTCAAAAGCGTGGGCGCAGTGGCACGGCCTTTCAGCCCCACTGCTCAGGTGGCAGAGGCAGGTAGAACGTGAGTTTCAGGCCACCTTGGTCTACACTGTGAGTTCCAGGCCAGCTAGGACTGTATAGAGACACTGACTATCTCAACAAAATAAAATGAAACGAAAAAGCAGTAGCAGCTCAAGTGTCCTCTAGAGGACATCCCTAGATGAGTGCAAACAGCCAGCTCTTGAGACAACAGATGGAGGCCACATGGGAGTGCAAGCCAGTGATATCACAGCTTCTAAGTTTTGAGAGGACAGAAGGGCTTTGACCCAGAACAATCAGAAACTGCCTGAGGAAAGTGGAAACATTTGTCTTCGACCCTGTGGCTAAGCAGAGCTTCCTCGGTGTGAATGTAGGTTTATTAGTGATCCCCAAAGTTATGGTAGAAACTGGGGAGAGAGAAACAGCTAGACAGGAAGAACGCTCTGCAAAAGCCTACCTGTATCTTCCAGAGCACGGGGTGCTCCTGAAGCCTTTAGTGGATGGAGCTCCATGCACAGAAGAAAAAATCCATCTGTCTCCAGGAAGCTTCACTAAACTGACATCCTTTAAGACTGATCTGATACCCACCTAAGGAGGCAAGCACCTTGTTTTTAATCGGACTATCAATACTCCTTCCTCTAACTCCCGAGATATGTGAGCCGCGTGGCTCCAGCAGCAGCAGCAGCTCCCTAGCAAACAGCAGCTGAAGAAAGACTCAGATTCTGAAAGAAAGCCGCCATGAGATGCACTCCTCACCTCCACGGCGGAACTTACTTATTACTAACCCCACCCAGAATTCACAAAACCTAATGAGTATTATGCTATGGTGCTGGGGCCTTTAACACTCACAGTAGCTAATTACACCCATATTTTACTCACTTCTTTAAACCACTTCAACAATAACAAGAACTAAAATAAAATAAAATAAAATAAAATTGCAAGCCAGCAGCATCCTGCTCTCTTCAGCTTCCTGATGTTAGTATATTCCACTCTACTCTAAGTTTACTGTGGAATATTAGTTTGTTTCAGAAAGGACGGCCATTTTGCCAACTCTCTAGTTAGGAATGAGAAAAAGGAAACTGTGGCTACTGCCTGAGCCTTTCATCCAATGAGCCTCGCAAGGTAAGTTTCAGTAGCCCTCAATATAGGAAACAGCACCCACCTTTGCTGAGAAAGCGGCAGTTCTGAGAGGCTTGTTTAAACAGGCAGCAGGTAGCCCAAGTAGGTCTGGGGCTTCCCAAAGCTGAAGTCAGATCTGCTGCTTCCTAAACTCCGCTCTTTCCAAGGTCACACAGCTTTAGGTGCCGCCATTTCTGGTACTTACTGTCACGGTCCGTCTCCATCTGGTATCTGCACAGCACACCTTCCAGAGAACCTTATTCTGCACTGTTTCTTTGGGTTCTTAACTGTCCTTCAAGGGAAAGTGCTGGAGGGTGTTGACTAGCCCGAGACCACGAAATCACTAGACACAAATAACAGCTAATGGCGGCAGCTGTGTGTGCTGAACACACAGCCATGCATTCATAGTTGTTTTAATGTGATCCTCATTACAATCCTGGGAGACCAGAATAAACATCATCCCTTCCACAAGCGAGGAAACAGGCCCAAAGATTTCTGCAGATTATACAATGAGGAAATGGCAATTTAAGGATTGGTAGGTGCATGGGGCCACAATCTTGTCCACAACATTATAAGGCCTGCCCTGAAAGTGCAATGCCCTGTTAGATAGTATACAGTTGCCATAATTAAGTTAAACTTAAGTTAGTTAGAGGTTCAAGTATAAATTAAAATCAGTCTGCATTCCCGACTCTGTGCTAAATAAGCAGGGCAGAAGCATCCGGCAGGGCAAGACAGCGTCTACAGGAATTCCCTGGGTCAGAGACAGCAGATGGCCAGAAACATAATTGTGGGAGAAATTAAACCATCAAGGTCCTAGGCTATCCTCTTTGGGACGAAAGGTATTACCTGGACAAACTAACCATTTAAAGATGCTGTTACTCTAAGGAACACTCACGAGTAAGCATATAGAAAAGTCCAGCCAATGAATGAGCAAAGTCATGAAGAAGGAAAGGCTCCATCCCCAGTGCCCCTAGGTGACTAGGGAATACTGTGGAGAATCTGTTCATTAGATTAACATGCTAGGTCTACACTGATGATCTTTACACATGTACTTTAGACTCATGAAATCACGTCAGGAATACTCTGTTGTCATCCCTTAAAAAATGTGAGAAGACAACACATAAAATGCTTTTAATAAAAGTCTACACAGACTCTAAAACTTGTTCTGGGAAACTGAACGGTGTTCCCTTTGAGCACAGCACAGCATAGAGCAGCCGCCCAGGCTCAGGACCACTGGAGCTGCGTGCTTCTCCAGAGTGTCTGTAGGACTTAGTGCCATATCAGAAGATGCCAAGGTCAAATGAGGACGTGACAGGATGTCCTCCCAGAGGCCACTTCAGCAGACGACAGACCAGCAGCCACTGCAAAAGGACCTGGACTTCCACTGTTGCAATGGGGCGGTGCAATGCACTGTTCGCCAGCAGTCTCCTCCCAGTACATGTGAGAGGGCTCTCATTAGGACACAGGGGTCCTCAACACGGCTAAGACTTCCATCCTGCAGGGGGCTCCTTCAAACTCAGAAGGAAACCACTCAATACGTGTTCCACACGGTCCTGAAACTGACCGATTACTAACCCCTTCCCCTCCCTCCAAGCATATGTAAGAGTAAGGACACTCAGACCAGCCTGGAAAGGACGCTCTCCGACTGCTGGGCTGTCTTTGAGCCGTACAGAGTGCTCCATGGTTTTAGCAATTGAGCTCCATCATACATGCTGTGTTGGGCTTTGGTGATGTAGCTGTCTTTGAGTGATTTTTGCTTCTATGAGTAACCCCTCACCCATACTTCCAGAAATAATCCCAATAAACCCAGTGGGTCACTAATTGGGCTTGGGCAGTATCCTCTGGTTTATTGTCAGTTCCTTCTCTGGAGTATGTAGATTTTGGTTGACATCTCCCCAGAAATACCACCCTATGACTGACTAATAGCTCCAGGTGCCAATGACACCGTTTGTATGTAAGTCCTTCTGTCACATTTCCTGAGTTTCAATCTGGGACACTGTCCTCTCCTCTGTCCTCCAGTAGTGATGGGGACCCAGACACACAGCAGTCCTTAGTGAGACATCTTGAATCATGACTTAGCTAATAATGGGGAGGAGCCTAAACATAGATGAGGAGAGAAAAGAACGAGAGATAGCCTAAAGTTAGAAAAGCCAACAACGACCCAAGGTGGCACTGTGGTGGACAGAATATGCTTGGCCCAGGGAGTGGCACTATTAGGAGGTGTGGCCTTTGGAGAAAGTGTGTCACTATGAGGGTGGACTTTGAGACCCTCCTCCTGGCTGTCTGAGGATGCTCAGTCTGCTCCTGGCTTCCTTTTGATGAAGATGTAGAACTCTCAGCTCCTCCTGCACCATGCCTGCCTGGACACTGCCATGCTCCTGCCACGATGATAATGGACTGAACCTCTGAACCTGTAAGCCAGCCCCAGTTAAATGGTTGCCTTGGTCATGGTGTCTCTAAGATATCATAAGATAGCCACCTTCATTCCAAGAATAAATTTGGCTTCGTAATCTTTAACAATTTGACAAAAACCATGACACAAATCCCTTATACTATAAACACTATCAAGATTATGTTCATAAAAAGTATCAATGTTTGGCAAATTCAAAACACTAGAGTATAGCAAAACGTTATTGAGATCTATCTTTTCACTCACAATGCTAGAAATAAAACAAATTAATTTTGCATAAAAAAACTTTGAACCCAAGGAAATAACATTCCGAGGAGAATCTGGAAGAATAGTAATTTTTTTGTTTTGTTTTGTTTTGTTTTTTTCCGGAGCTGAGGACCGAACCCAGGGCCTTGCGCTTGCTAGGCGAGCGCTCTACCACTGAGCTAAATCCCCAACCCCAGAATAGTAATTTTTAAAGCTAGTTTTAACAGTTTGTTAAAATGAAATTTCAGTACACAAAAAATAGAAAAAGAAATAGAAAGTCTGGAGAAAAAAAAAAAAAGGAAAAACCAACCAGGTGAGTCACAGGAGAAGCAAGTCCAGCTGTACAGCAGAGAGGACAGTTTTCCTTCTAGACCCTGCATTGGTGCGCAGCCTCTGAGGGTTAACACACAGGACCTATTCTGATCTCTCCTTGGGTTGTTTTC
This sequence comes from Rattus norvegicus, assembly GCF_021556685.1. Lineage (NCBI taxonomy): Eukaryota > Metazoa > Chordata > Mammalia > Rodentia > Muridae > Rattus > Rattus norvegicus. The sequence goes on along the minus strand of NC_141553.1, from coordinate 50,052,460 downwards.
ACGATAACTTTATTTGAACTTTTCTTTGAACAATAAGCATTGCTTGCCCACCTGCTGGCCTGCTTTGATACAGGTCTAACATGGCGCACACTAGTCTTGACCTTCTGACCCTTCTGAGTGTTGGGATGACCACAAAGTCCCTCCATCACATCCAGTTGCATATGGTACTAGTACGAACCTGAATGACCACCAGGGCTTTGTTCCTGCTACACAGACAAGCACTCTACTATGTGAGCTATGTCTCCTCTAAGGTGTTTTTGAAGGAGACTCTGGATCCTATGGAAGCAATCATGTGGGCTGGACAAATGGCTCTGTGGTTAAAAGCACTCACTGACTGCTCTTCCACAGGTCCTGAGTTCCAATTCCACACGGTGGCTCACAACCATCTGTAATGGGATCTGATGCCCTCTTCTGGTGAGTCTGAAGATAGCTACAGTGAACTCATATACATAAAATAAATAAGTCTTTTTAAAAAAAGGCAATCATGTACCACATTAATAATGGAGACCCACTGTTACTATAGTAGTAATAATCAAGATAAGAAAAATGTCTGAATTCTAATTTGTCAAATTCTAAACACAAAGAATTAATTTAAGGATTATAGCACTTCAAGGACAGGCAGCCCACTGAGCTTTGACTTATAGACCTAGTGGTGAACTATCCTGAACTTCCAAAACTCTCACTCACATCCAAGACCCCTAAAGAAGTTCCTTAGATGAAGAAGAGACTGTGTACTATACATATATGCCACGTGCCTTCCCCAAATAAATCATAACGACCAAAAAAAAAAGTAAACAAAAATAATAATCTGTTGGGAGCAGAGCCCAAAAGTCCTTGCAGTCACAGATCTCCACAGAAACCAGGAACATTAAGCACACAGGGCTGTCCTCTCAAAGGAACGGACATAAACCCATTCTCCTTCCAAACAGCTGGGAAGTGGAGGTGAGTAATAGCCTGGTGATCTGTGTATCTGCCAGGCCAAGCCATATCGAGGGCCTTTGATCAGGACTGGTGGTGCTAACGGTCTAAATGACACTTACAGCCAGGGCTCCCCAAGCTCCCACCACCAGGGCTGGCAGTACCTAGTAGTCTAAAGGACCTGTACATTACACATACAGCTGGGGGGTCACCCCAGCTTCCACAACTAGGATGGGAGGTGGCCAATGATCTCTTCTTCACTGTTGGTGTGACCAAGACCAGGGCACATCCTTCCTGAGGCCCTCAAGCTAATACAGGTGGCCTATCTCCTGAACCCTTCTTCCTAAAGAAATGACATGTACCCTGAGTTGAGTTTCAATTGAATTATGCTTTCTTGTGCCCCAGGGATTGTATTACCTCAGAAAAACATTTCCCCACATTTTACTGGGTTTAAATATGCTGGCAATAAACAGTCTGGCATCAGTCTCTAGAAGGTTTGATCCAGGTCAACAAAGTCAATCTGAACCGAGTTTTCATTCTTACCTCTTCCGGGTTCCTTTCCCTGCAGAGACCTCCCCCCGCCCCCCACTTAATAATCCACTGGCCTGTAAAAGTTATTAGCACAGGACTAGAGAGATGACTCAGTAGATAAAAGCACTTACTCCTCTTGCAAAGGGCCCGGGTTCAGGGACTAGTTCCCGCATGGCAGCTCACTGCTGTCAGGAACTGCTTCTCAGATCCAACACCCTTTTCTGTCCTGTGCGGTCACCAGCATGCACACATACATGTTGCACACATACATGTTACACACATACATGCATATAAAACAAAGACATAAAGTAAAAATAAGTTTTTTCTTTTTAAAGTTATTAGCACAGGGCAATCTAAATGGCTCAGTGGATCCAGGCACTGACCACCAAGTCTGAGGACTTGAGCTCAATGCCTGGGTGCAAATGGTGGAAGGAGAAAGTTGACTCTCACAAGTCAAGAGTCCTCTGAGCTCTATACACATACTATGGCATATGCATGTCCACACATATACATAAATAAATGGGGAAAGTGGGGAGAAGCAGGGGTGAATATGATCAGGATATACTGTATACACGTATGACAACATTAGCAGTGCAGGTCCATCGGCTGGACTGGAAGGGATATGTAAGTGGGCGGGATGTAGAGGGCTGAGCCAAGTCAATCCTCTCACAGGAGCCATCCTGAAACCCTACCGTTATCCCACTTCTCAGATAGCCCAGTACACTGTCAGAATCCCTATAGCGGCTCTAGGTCAGAGGGAGGACTACTGCAGCGGCTCTAGGTCAGAGGGAGGACTACTGTATCAAGATACACAGCAGGGGTTGGGGATTTAGCTCAGTGGTAGAGCGCTTGACTAGCAAGCACAAGGCCCTGGGTTCGGTCCCCAGCTCCGAAAAAAAAAAAAAAAAGAAAAAAAAAAGATACACAGCAGATGTTGATCCAGGTGCTGATAAGCACCGTATTCCTCTGTACACGCTTGTCGAGAAAGTGAACTGTTAAGAAAAGGCTGACAGGCTCTGGGTGGGGCACCCTGTGCATGTACAATCCCCTCCCCTCACATTCTTACTGGGCAGACAATTTTAAATGTTTTGATATAAACTGGGGTCGCATGCACCCATGTAAAACCCTCAATAAAAACAGCCCCACCTCTAAGGTTTTGTAAAAGCCAACAGCCATTTCAGCAAGCAGCTAAAGGAACGATTTCCTTTTGAGAAGCGGCTCTTGGCTTGCTGCGGGCTGCAGTGAAAACTGACTAGAACATTAAGTGACCATACGGTCAAGCCGCTCATCATTAGTTATTACTGGATGCATTTAATTCGAAATCCTAGCAGGCCCAAATGGATCCTCAAAGCACAGCTGAGTTGTAAATCAGATTGCTGGCAAAGGATTTCCTGAGTGTCCTGCTACTCTCATCTCGCTCGCTCTGCTCCTACCACTCCGGGTTCCCTGTGAGCAGCACGCTTGGAAGGAATCAAATGGCCCCTGGACAGACAGACCTACACAGGGGCTCTGTGTTAGAGTCAACAGCAGTGCATTCCGAGGCATCCTGAGAGTCAATCGGGTGACAGGACCGGCCTTCTCTGGAGTTAGGAGTGAGTGAGTGAGTTGTTCATTGTTTAGTAATAAGCAGTCTGGGGAGAGGACGTACATGGCAATGTTGGGCACGTCCGGCAGACTGGCTGAGTGATCACAACTGAGATGGGACGTGTCTGCACAGTCAGTGACAAGGTGGCTTTTAGAAGGGGAATTTGGGTGAGTCTGTGGAATGGGACAGCACCTGAAGATATCGGTACTCCATGTGATCATAAAACTACCTCACTGCAAGAGATCAAATGGCTGTTCTCAATGTGGCAATTCTGACAGGGTTGGAGGCTAACTTGGTGGCATCACTGCTAAGTATCCTCCAAATACAAAGTCCTCCAGATGAGCCTTTTACTCAAAAGGGGCAGACTCGGGTGATGCCTCACAACAGAGATGTTAGCAATCCGTCAAACTCCTGAGAAGAGGCATTTAGTCTATGTTTATATGTGATTTCTTTGTTATACTGATACTAACACAGTAACCTGTGAACTTGCTTGTGTGTTACATGACACCCGACTCAACAGTACGTCAAATGACTAAGCCCATGATTAGCTGGTCATCGAGGACTTCTGTGTTCTTAAACAGTGTTGTCTCTCCTCCAGAACCAATGGGCTCACACTATGGCAAAACAGCCCATAATCACGTGGGCCAGGCTCCCAGCGGGAACCACCCTGTTGGAAAACTGGGCTACTTTTGGGCCAGGCCATGTATGATTAAACCTTCACGGATGAGGCTAAGAACCAACCCACCAAACAAGAAGTCCTCGCTGGCTGAGGTCAAGGCCATTGCAGCTGTAACCCAAGATCCCCACTTGTACATATTTGCTATGACCCAGCATTACTGTTTGTAACTTAAAATTCAAACTATAGTACAAGCAGTAAAAAATGGTTTTTTTCTTTTTCATGTAAAAGCAGCTGGAGAGAGGTCAGCAGAACTATGTGGATGCGTTCTATAGTCCACTCCCAAGACGCTGCATTCAGAACTTCTTCCATCGCCCGCCTAGCACGGCAGCGTCCATGGCCACAGGACGAAAGGGGGAGGCAGGGGGCAGGAGAGAGCCCCAGCTCCTCTGGAGTGTTCCAACGATTTTTATTTATTTTATTTCGCTGAAAGCTAATCGCATGGTCACTCCTGGTGACGAAGCAGATCAAGAACTACAGTCCCTGGGCTGGGAGGCACGGGTGCCCTGAGCTAAATGCTGATGGGAAGACAAAGGGGACATGAAAAGGCAGGCACAGTCTCTGCTTGTGTCAAGGCCTCATGGGAACGCTTTGCCCTCCTCTGTTCTCCGTCTAGATGGGCGCAACGTTAGTTGGTCAAGCTATGGTTTCGCCCAGTCTAAACATGTGTGGTGAGGGAAGGGCAATATAATCACAAGATCAGACAGCGCTCAGCGGTCCTGTCTGAGAGTAAGCCACCTCGTCAGAGGCAGCATGGGGGGCATCTTCTCAATTATCTGCACAGTAAGAAAGTGGGGCACAGCAAACTCAGGCAAAGGACAAACTGCCTTTTCTCTCGCAGTGTTTCATTTCTCCTTAAGGAAATCTCTTTCTCCTACTCTATGAAATATATCTATTAATCTAGATATCTATATGTCACCCAACTGACCAAGGGGTGGCCAAGATTTATGCAGGGCTCATCATGGTACACACTGCTGGCACGAAAGGGAACTTACTTGGATTAAGTTTATGGTGCAAGAAAGGCCAGACTGCCTCCCACTCCAAAGCTGGAGGATTCATGGGAAGATTAAATCCAGTCAGAGTCAAGGCTTTGACACAGTGCATGCAGCCCAGCAGAGACTGCATCATCACCGCCTGACTTCCCTGCCACATCTCCATCCCCATGAGAGGCTCTAAGGCCTAATTGGCTCCTCCTTGCTCAAGTAATCACAAATCCGTTCCATTGCTTGTAAACTATGCGGATAAAATTCCATATACTATCCTTGAGGGACCAGAAGCCCTGTGGCTTTCGATCTTATCTGGGCTGAGTACTTCCAATTCCAGCTCTGTCCACCTTCCTTAGCAGTTCGTGATCCACTTCTAGCTACACCTTAGGCATCTCTTCATGCCTCAAACCCTTCTTTCTGTGCTCTCCAAACATTCCCCATGCAAACACCCTGCTGCCTCAAGTTCCAGGTCCCCAGCTTCCTTCAGACTGCTTCTCTACAATCCAGTTCTCTCAGCCCCACTTCACAGAAGCACTTCAAAGCCTTTCTTCCCTCTTTATTCACAAGTGCCGCCTACATTCATATCCCACCCCCATCCTTAAGTCCCCAAGAGCATCTCAGTGTCAATACTCAAGAATAACTGTGACTTCTCAATTCAATACCTCTGACCCCAGAACTTCTTTTCTTTTTTAAATTAAGAACCGTTTAACCTGTAAACATGGCAATCATAACAGACAGGCAGTGCCAAACCACACTGACAGTTTCTGATGTCTCTCAGTTAACTGGAAGTCTTGTTGAGGAGGGGGCCAGAGTGACTAACAACTCTGTGGAGAGCACAGAACTGACCATTAGGGGACACGCCTAGCCAGCAGCTAAGGAAGAAACAGACTACAGCAGTCTTCCTCCAGGCCTTCCTGCACCCCTCTTACCTTTTCGACAATTCATGACCCCTACATCTGCCAAAGCCAGCTTATAAAAGGCTCGTCTGCTCATACAGCTCTTACTGGCAGTGGAAGAAGATTAGGTCACCTCAAAATCTGGCCCCAACATTTTCTTTATCTCTGAAATCAACTTTATTTGGTTCACAGATGCTTTCATTAACAGTAGCCAAAAACTAGAGACAGTATTGGTCTTCATGCATAGTATACAGGTAAACAAACCGCTTTACGTCTGCAGTGCACAAGCCTGGCCTGAATGGTTTCCTGTCGATCTGAGAGAACTCTCCCTTCACATTCCCTGTAGCAAGTCTCCAGAGCATTGTCTTGGCTGATAATTACATTAAGAGGTCACTGTGGACAGTGTTATGCCTGGCAGGGGGTCCTAAGTCAGTAAGCAAGCCAGCTGAGCCAGGTGTGGTGGACACGCCTTTCGGGAAGGTTTCCATGATTTCAAAACTGGCCACACAGTGATGCCTTATCTCTAAAAAATTAAAAACGAAAACCATAAGCAAGCAGTGGGCTGAGCAGGCTGGAAGAGCAAGCCAGCAGGAGGCACTGAGTTAGGCCCCGAGTTCCCTTCACGACGGACTGTGACCTGTAAGGGGAAATAAACCCGTTCCTCCTCCTCACATTGCTTTTGGTCATGATGTTTATAATAGCAATAGAAACCCTGAGAGAAGACACAAACTAGAGTCTTTAGCAATAAAAAATCTAATACAGTGTTACAGGATATTTGATCATACATGAAGCCCAAGACTGTCTGGTTTACAGAAAAAAAAAACAAAACAAAACAAAAAAAACCTGTTTCTAGTTGTGGTGTGGCTTGGCTCTAGCATACACCTTTAAGCCAGAGCTTTCTGTTTATTTAAAAAAGGATCAAATAAAGTCAACCATAGGTCAAGAGGTAGAGCAAGCAACTGCTGACAGGGATGAACGTAGGGAAAAAACAGAGTAAGAGGGAGTCAGGAAGACGATAGAGAGACACACAGGAAGGAGAAGGGAGGGACACTCAGTTGCAGGGATTTTGAAACATCGTGGGGAAAGAGCACTTCCTTTCGGAAGCAGAGGAGGAAGGCCAGCTGGGTGCTTTCTCTACCTCTCTGAGACAGCAGGTTTCACTCCAGTGTCTGGCTCCCGGGTCTTTAGTGGTAAAATCTAACCTGTGAGATTTCATGAAAAACAACAGTTGTCTGTGCTCTGCTAGCTTCTGGTTAGTGACAGTATGGGACAAGTCTGCCATCACTCTTTCCATCATGGCTGCAGCACATACACTGGCCTCTTCTTTCATCCCATTCCATGCTGACCCTGGACACTGCAGACTTTCCTAGACTCTGCCAAGCAGTTCTCGTGTCTCTATTACCCCGCCTCAGTCATTTCCTTCTTGTCCAACACAAGTCAACTTAGAGGACACTTTACCTTCAGAAACCTTCCATGTCCCCAGAGAGTCATCATTTTCTCCTCGTCTGCCTGTGCAGCATGCTGGTTCGTACCTGCTACCTTTCTCTCAAGCGCGCTGAAGCTGGGCCTCTGTTCTTGCTAGAACACATTTCTAGCAGGAAAGACAAAGGCTACCATTTAGAGATCTGTTGTGTGAGCTACAGTAACTCCCTCAATCTCAGAAAGCACTGACTGAGGTCACTCATCGTCACCTACGGAGGAGGAAGCTAAGGCGGGGGTAGCTGCCTAAGACCACATATCACAGTGGTCTGTAGGACCAGAATGTGAAGCCCATCTGAGTCCAGAGCTCCTGCTCACTGCACTGTCTCTCATGAATTCCTGGACGGCCGGCAACAACTGTGTCCTATTCATGTTTTACACCCCATGCCCAGAATACCTCAAATATTTGTGGAATGAATTAAAATTTATAATTTTCTCCTAGTCATCCAAGAAAAAGTTCTTTGTAAGAAATACAGGTTTTTAGTCAGTAATTACAGAACTGAAATGAGAAAGGGCCTTTCATAAACATGGAAAACTAAAATTAAGTTTCTAATAACAAACTGAAAGAACTCTAATGAACTCCAACATTAAAAACAAACAAACAAAAAAGCCTGACAGTTTCTCTAGGTGGCCAAGTAACTGGAGGGGAACGCGTGGTCTCTTCTAAGCGCTCAACGCCCCTAAGAGAAGAGAAAAGCCATACTTACCTCCTACGATTGACTACAATTGGCCACTAACCAATCTCACCTCTCTGAATCTATTAGAGAGCATTTGGAGGCAAAAGCAAACCACCAAGCATTTAAACAAAATTTTTTTTTTTTTTTGGTTCTTTTTTTCGGATCTGGGGACCAAACCCAGGGCCTTGCGCTTCCTAGGTAAGCGGTCTACCACTGAGCTAAATCCCCAGCCCCAACAAATTTTAATCCTAAAAAACGTTTAATCCTAAAAGCCCAATCTGTCCAGAACAATGAAAGAAGACAGGGCCGCAGCACTCAGGGAAGTCAGCTGCACTGACACTTTGAGGCATTTGCGCCATCTTTTACACGACTACACACCACACCGTCTGTAAGATCTCAGAAGCGCTCGACCTCCAGCATCTGTCCAGAGTGATCGTCTTTCACTGTCATGAAGGCCACGGCCAGAAACAACTCGAGAAGAATCGGGTTTGGTTCCTGTTATACGTCCAGGTTAACTGCTAAAGGAAGTTGAGGCAGGAACTGAAGCAGAGACCATGGAGGAATGTGATTCACTGGCTCGCTGCAGGAGGCTGGTTCTCTCCTAGCTTGCTTGCTTGCTTGCTTTTCTTCGTGTCTGTTTACTTTTTGAGTCAGAGTCTCACTATGTAGCCCTGGCTGCCCTGGAACTCACTATGTAGACCAGGACGGCTTTGACTCAGAGATCTGCCCACCTCCGCCTCCTGAGTGCTGGGATTAAAGGCGTACCAGGCTCTGCTAACTTGTGTATACAGCCCATTTAGGTCATGTGACTGATGGTGCTAGTTGTCCTGTACGCTGGGCCCTCCCACATGAATCATCAATCAGTTCATTGGCCAATCTGCCCAAGGCAATTCTCCAATTGAGATTCCCACTCTCCCAGTGACTCCAGCTTGTGCCAAATTGACAATGAAGACGAACCAGCATAGTAGTATACCAAGTAATCTTACAAAAGCTAAAAACACTTAAATGTGAACGATTAGCAAATATAATTAAAATATGTACTATGCACAAATAGGTACTGAATTGAATTAGACAGGCAACAACGAGACCACACAGCTGTGCTGACAGAAAGGGAGAGACCAACTCACTGTCACTACATTTAGTTTCTCCCACACTAACAATCCATCTGGGCATTCCCACAGGCCACTGTCCAGCTTGGACAGGTCCACAGGTCCTCATCCAAGCCCCTTGTCTTAGTCACTGTTCTACCACTGTAAAGAGTTACCATGACCAAGGCAAGTCTTATAAAAGAAAACATTTAATAGGGGGCTTGCTACAATTTCAGAGGTTTAATCTACTTTCACCATTTTGGGGAGCATGAGAATGGAGCAGTAGCTTAGAGCTACATTCTGATCTGCAGGGAGAGTGAGTGAGTGAGTGAGTGAGGGGGGGGGGAGGCAGAGACAGAGACAGAGAGAGACAGAGAGACTAGATCTAGAATGGGCTTTGAAACTCCAAGCCCACTTCCAGTGACACACTTCCTCCAACAAAGCCACACCTCCTAATCCTTCTCAAATAGTGCCATTCCCTAATGATTAAGTATTCAAATATCTGAGCCTCTGGGGGCCATTTTTATTCAAACCTCCACACCCCTGAAACAAGTATCTTTCAGAACATAACTCTTTTCTGACTTTAGAAAACTGCTTTTTTTTTTTTTTTTTTTCGGAGCTGGGGACCGAACCCAGGGCCTTGCGCTTGCTAGGCAAGTGCTCTACCACTGAGCTGAATCCCCAACCCCAGAAAACTGCTTTTAACTCTACATTCAGGCAAGAATTACACTAATCCTGTATTCAAGCACTAATATTTTTGCAGTAGAGTGAATATTCACATTCACAGGGATGAATAAAAGCTAAAAAGTCACACATCCACTAAGGTGAGGTTATGAGTCTGCAAACATGTAGTTTTCTGAGCTTTTAAGATTTTTAAACTGGGGAGAAAGAACCGTATTTTCATTGCATCGCTGTATTCAATTTTTTTTTTTTTTTTTGCTGAGAAGGGCTTTCTTACAAGCCAAATCCAGGTCCAGTGGTACTTTCCAGACAGTTTAAAGCTGGCCATACCATTGGAAATCACCTTGAGTAACCCCTTACTTCTCTGATGAAATGAGCTGCCTGGGGTCACAGAAGTTAGAGACTTCCCAAGCCTTTTCCCCACTCCCCTTCTCTTCCTTTCCCTCCTAGTCTTCTCCTGTCCTCACTATGGCATGATTTGAAGTGATGTATTATAGAAATTTTTAATCCCACTCAAGGGTGTCTACCTCTCCTTTGACCATTTAGTTCCTGGATAAAGACACACACACAGCCTTCATATTTACAACAAGCCTTAATCATCACTAGAGCTGGGCAGGTAGCTACATTCTATGCTATTAAAATCTATTCCTATTGATTACCCCAAGTTATTACTTACTATGTTTTATCTGGGCTCCTCTTAAGTCCAACTGGCCAGCCCACAGGGCCATGTTTTCTTGACTCCTAATACATGGAGACTGTCTCTTCCTCCTCACCTTCTTTACTCCCTCATGGCTCTACAGCAGACCCCCAGGCCCAGGAACCCTAAAACCTACCTATGTCTCTTCTGCCGAGCTATTGGCTGTCAGTGTCTTTATTCACCAATCAAAAATAACTTGGGGGCAAGGTCACATAGATGACTTGTGTGTACATGCAGACGCTCTTGATCTCTGGGACAATTAGGTCTTGGGAGCCAGCACTTAGCATTACAAGACACAGCAAAAGACCAAACCTCAACAATTCCCCTTTTTAGTCCAATAAAAGGCTCCTTTTCTCTCAGATATAAATTGAATACAATTATAACAATTATCAAAATTATAAGATATGAAATACATTTATAACATCCAGTCCATTTTATTTGGCAAATTTAAAGTAATTTATCATCTAACCTAACTTACTGAGTTTACAATTCTGCACCTCAATTGTCTTAGTTTTTTTTTTTACTTCTATTATATCCAAAACCCATCTTTTTAAAATCTAGAACATGTTCCTTAATGATAAACAACTTACGTTTAATTGTGAGGCTATAACTATCTAGTCTTCAACACTGTCAGAGATTTGAGAAGGGATAAATATTATTTAGGTACTCAGGAAGCATAGGAATGCAGCTTCCAAAAATCAAAGAAATGACAGAGATATCTTACTGTCTGGACAGTCCCCAATCTTCCTTATAACGTTGGAGCATCTGTCTTCAGCCTTCTGACCCAGAATTCTGACAGACCCTAGGTGATGCAGGAATTATAAAGGACTTGTTACCCTATCTAGGCAACACTTATCAGTAAACTGCCCTGCGTTCATTTGTCCATTTTGGATAGCATTCTGTCTACAGATAGTTAGGACATTTCTTGCCCAGTGGCTAGCATGCCACAATTGAAGCAACTCTATCTTAATAAATAATAATAATTGTTTTAATTATTATTAAACAATTAATATATTTTTAATATAAATATAATGTATTTAATATATTAACAATATATTAAATAATTATAATATATTAATAATATAATATAAATATATAAATATAATTAATTATTATTATTGTCAAAATGAAGGTGGCTATAATTGTATTACGAATTCTCTGTGAGAGTCATAGTAGAGCAGACCTAGATAAAAAAGAGGCTGCAAAACTGAACCAGTCTATACTTTAGATGATTCCAGGTTGCTGGACCAAGGACATGGTATTTTGGGAATGATGCTCTGTATTTGTGTTAACAGGAAAGAAAAGAAAAAAAGGGGGGGGGCTCTAGAGTCCTTCAAAAGTAACAAGGATCAGATTTGCTGATCCCTCTACATGGGAACAAAAATGTCTCTAGCCAGAACTTCAGCTACAAATAGCCAATGAATCTTGTTGGCAATAGAGCACTTAAAATTCATCACGTCATTCTTTCTTATGCCATGAGCGAAGGTTTATTACAATTTGGTTATTAATCAAACTAACTCACAATAAAGACAGCTGTCTTTCATCTGCTCAAACACAGAACGAAAATCCATCCTTAACTGATGAATTAATTAATTAATCTGTGCACATTGCACATTCCACACATATGTCTTTACAGAGCTAAATATTGGGCTGTAAGGTTTATATACCAGAGAATGAAACACCAAGAGGGCAACCCTGACAAGATTCACCCTCAGGGATGCTGAAATGACCCACTTTTCCAGCTGCCTGCCTGATCTTGCCTCAACTAATGCTGTTTCCAGAGTCTTGCATCCAAAACAGCTTCAGAACTTCTAATCCCCGATTACCTCGTTCATTCAGCCTTTTAGCCTGTTCCAGTCAGGACTTCAGTTAAGACCTGAACTTTCTCAACACATAAAGACTGGGCAACTAATAATGCCAGATAGCTTTGTTTTGACTCATTTTTCCAATTTCCTTTTGGGCCCCCAAACAGGAATTCTTTGCCTCAATTCAGCAGAAGGCAATTATAAGAAGTCTGTTGTCCTAATTCCTTAAATTGGGGTAGATGGTCTTGGTTATTTTATAAATTATAGATATGTTGTCACCTTAAGAGATAATTTACAAATAATTAGTTTTGGATGGGGAGCAAACTAAATAGGGAGCTTAGACTCTGGGGGTCTCTATCTTTCCTTCCCTCTTCTCTGTCCTTCTCACTTAGGTAAAGGGAAGGGGGTTGAAAAGGAAAAAGTAATAGCATAAGAAATTAGACAAGTACTAAAGGAATTTTAAATCTACTCATAAACAAAAGCATTTTTATAGCCATAATCTTACATTGATAGAGATCTTTATTTTTTGATACAAAATTGAGGTTATATTTTCTTACATTGATACAGATTTTTATATATTGATACAGGTTTAAGGTTTTATGAATCTTTGTGTATTGATACAAAATTTAAGATTACTTTTGTTACTCTTAGATAGTGCCTTAGGTTAGGGTTTTACTGCTGTAAACAGACACCATGACCAAGGCAACTCTTATAAGGTCAACAATTAATTGGGGCTGGCTTACAGGTCCAGAGGTTCAGTCCAAGATTTAATCCCATTCCTTTTATTAGATGCAATTATAAACTGTTTAGGATAATTCATAATGCAGGTTGACATCCAATCAAGGGTACCGTGTCCTCAGATACTAGTCTGTATTATCACAGAACTACACATCCTGGGTTGTACAGACAATAGGTAGCTGTAGCCGGGCAACATTTGCTTGTTCAGATATGCTCTAAATAGATAGATGGTCTTCAAAACCATGGAGACTCATGGAATGGGCATGTAAAGATGGGTTTTTTTTATTATTAATTTAAGGCTTATTGTGAATAATAAAAGTTGTGTGCCTTTTATCCGGGAACTGAATGATCACAATGGAGTAGAAACACACCCCCATCTCCCACCCCCTCAGCCCCCACCCTCCCACTGGGAATGAAAATGTCTACAATGTATCTCTACAATGTATAAGTCTCTACAATGTATAATGTCTACAATGTATCTCTAAGTTTTTGTAAGACATTGGAATAATTGCAGACAATACATTGCAAGAATAGGACAGAGTTCTCCGTACCTTGGACCCAGCTTCACTCGATGGTGACAAAATTTGACGTGTAGCATAATTCTAAATTCTTACCCCCAAATCAACCTTATTCTATTTCCAAGCTTGTATTCGTTTTTTTTTTGTTGTTGTTGTTGTTTTTGTTTTTGGTTTTGGTTTTTGGTTTTGTTTTTTTTTTGCAGTTTTATCCCTTGTCTGGATTGATGGAGTCGTCTTCACAAGACCACACTTCCACCAGCATGGCGCTCCTCTTCATAGGCTTTGCTCCTCCCTGCTTCCCCGACCATTACCTAACTAGAAATCACTCGTCTCGTCTCTATCTCTACAGCTTTTCACATTTAAAAGTGATATAAATGTTGCTAGTCTTAGTTTGCTCCTATTGCTTTGACAGAATACTAACCAAAGGCAACTTACTGGGGAAATGGTTTATGTATCCCACTCATGATCGCACTGAGGGAAGCCGAGGCAGGAGCCTGGAGGCAGAAGCTTATGCAGAGACCATGGAAGGCAGCTGCTTACTGGTTTGTTCCCAGTGGTTTGCTCAGCTGCCTTCTTTCTTACACAACCAAGAAGCACCTGCCCAGGGTGTTGGCCCACTTCCAGTGGGCTGGACCACCCCACATCAATCATTAGTCAAGAAAATATGCCATAGTCTTGCCTTCAAGCCAATCTAGTGGGGCATTTTTTCAACTGAGGGTCCTTGTAAATACAAATATTATATCCATTTTTCCTACCTAGTCCTGTTCCTGGAATGACTACTCTGAGATTAAATGTTTATTATTAAATGCATAGGCCATAGGCTTTGGCTCTGATGAGCTCTTATTTAACCCATATAAGGTCTTCTATGTCTTGCACTTGACCCCCTCCTTCAGTCCCAGCCCACTTTTTCCTTCCTGTCTCCTCAGTGCTTCTCTGAATTTATATAAATCTGCTGGTTTATATCTGTATCCTTGGTCTGTCTCCCCTGTCATCTCTCTTGGCTCATCTTTCCCATCCCTCCCCTGTGTCTATTATCTCTAACTATTCCCAGAATCCTCTCTTCCTGCCAGTGTCCCACCTCCTATTTCCTGCTTCAGCTCATTGGTCATCCACATTTTTACTGAAGGGTAGAAATTCTTTCTACAGATGACTTCAGCTTGTGTCAAATTAAACAAAATAAATAAATACTAGTAATATAATAATAAATCGCATTGTGTAAACGGAATTATACATAATGTAAATGCACAAAACTGAGTTCTTAAAAAAAAAACTTGTGTTAGTAAGCTATACACAACTTGTGTTGTGTATAGTGGCTTAAATCCCAGCAGCACTCAGAAAAGCAAGACAAGAGAATGGATCACTGAGAGCCCCAGGCCAGTCAGGGTTACAGTGGGACCCTGTCTTAAACAAACAAGCAAACAAGCCTTAAAATGCACACTGATGATACACTCCACGCAAGGCCTGAACGTTTCCAAGTGTCTATCGCTCAGTAGTGTTAGCACTGCCTGCTCTTCAGTTTCTACCCCTTGTCTCTGAGTCTGAATCTTGGAATGTTTGAATTAGCAGAATCACACTGGGTGTGTTTTCTATGACTTGATCATTTCATTTACCATATATTTTCAAGATTCATTTCTGTTGTAACATGCCAGGTTTTTTTTTAAGGTTGAATAGCATTCCGACGTATGCGTACACATTTCATTAATAGATTTACCCACTGAGGAACACATGATCCTCTTACACCTTCTGCCCTACTGTAAACAATTCTAGGAACATATATACATAAATATCGGAGACTCTGCCATCAATTGTTTTGTAAATATAATTAGAGGTAGAGTGGCTGAGTCACGTGGTGACTCCTAAATTTTTTGAAGAATTAAAAAAAAATCTTCACTTTGTGTAACCCGTTTGGGATTCACTCAGTTGTACGCAGTGATATCAATAGGTGTTTAATCAAACTGTGCTCATATCTGGGAGGGCACAGGCAGGTTGTGACAGGTGCGTACACATGTGAGGCAAAAGGTGAAAGTATCTTCCTTGCTCTTGCTCCACCTTATAGTCTGAGACAAGGTCTCTCATTAATCTCATTCATTTTGTAGGCTGGCTGACCTCTGAGCTCAAAGAGACAGCCCATCTCCCTATCCTGCCCCAACACTTGGGTGAGAGAATCCCCCTGCACACACTCTTTCTTGGGGCCCAACTTATTTATTAGTACTTGTAATCTAAACTCAGGCCCTCAAGCTTGCACAATAGGCAATTTAACGACTGAGATATCTCTTCCGCTCCATCAAACAGGATTTTATGGTTATGTATGTATCACAGTTTCATCAATCATTGACCACGAAACAACGTTTGGGACGGTCAGGTTGGGGCCATCCCAAGTACCCATTCTGAATATCACCCTCTTAATTATCAACACTTTGCTGTCAAGACTTTGACGAATTTACAGCCGACTTCCAACATTATAAACATGCCTGCTTAGGTTCTGATTCTTTTTATTTCTTTAGGATAAATGCTTATGAGTATGATGACGAGATGTGTAATTTAATCTCATGAGGAATTTCCGTTCTCCAGATTGGCCACGCTGATTTACAGCCACACCAAATCTAGTTTTCTACTTCTTCACCAGGATGTCCTACTGTAAGCCTGCATTTCATTCCTCCCATAACTTTGTGACAGATCTCATAGCAATGCTAATCAGCATCTCTCCAGGGCTGATGGTTTTGACACTCAGAAGCCCACCTGCTGTCTTTTTGTTCAACTTTTTTTTTCTTTTTCACTGTTAGAGTTTGAGACAGAGTTTCTTGCTTAACCCCGATTTTGCTGGTTTAGCCGGACTAACTGTCCAGCAACCTACAGGTATCTCCAGTTTCTACCTCCGTGCTGGGATTACAAACCGCTAGCCTTTGTACAGGGTTGCTAGGGGTCAAAATCAGGGTGTAATACTTGTTCAACAAGTATGTTACTGGCAAAGACATCTCCCCTAATCCTCTTTGGACTATTTTTATTCTAGTAACTTTTCTGTGTGCTTGAAAGAAACCACAAAGCATGGGGTATGAGGGTTTTTTTTTTTTTTTTTAAAAACCTTAATGGCATGTTTAGCACTAGTCTGGCTAAAGTGCTAAAAGCCTCAGAGGATACTGACTTCGACCTGGATAGTCCAATACTTGGATATCTGTTAAAGCTGTCTATTCTGTCTGTCTCTCTTGCCTTAATCTTTCTGTACGTGAACAATTTAACTTGCTCTGTAGACCAGGCTAGCCTCGAACTCTGAGACTCTGTGCCTTTGCCTCCCAAGTGCTAGGATTAAAGGCATGTGCCACCACTGCCAGGCTCTATCTATTCTATTTTTAAAATACCACTTATTGAATGTGACTAAGTAAGTATACATCTCTGATATCCTGACAAACCATGAAGCATCTGGATCTCTAGTATTTAAGCGAAACTGTAAAACACATTCGAGTTTTTCTTTTAAGAAAACCATTTATCCACTAAGCTGAGCCAAGCAGAAGAATTTTAAAGGGACACCAACGAATGTCTTCAAAGATCAAACGAAAGGACGGATAAAAGAACTGGCCAGACCCAGAGTTAGCATGAGTGTCCTAACCAGAATAACTTTTAAAAAAAAAGGCGAATAGGGTCAGTGGGAGAGGGGGTCGCTCACCTGGCAGTGGTAAGCAGTGGGTGCTGAGTCCCCACCAGCTTCCGCACCTGCATAGCGACGTTGCTGAGCTCGTCGCTCAGCAGGCAGCGGAGGCTCATGAAGGATGCGGGGTAACCCACGATCTTCTCTGCCTCTGACACCACCTGGTTCCAATGGGCTGGAGACCTGGAGGACCGACCACGCCAGGAGCCTACCGAGGAGATGGTGTCGAGAGATCTGAAGTACCACCAGTGGCGATTTGGGGGACCAGAAGCCCCGAGATAACCGGACAAGCGCAACAGCAGCTGCCGGAGGCTCATAGTTTAAGTCTGAGAGGGTCAGGGACCTGAGAAAGGTGTCCAGAAATGACACAAGAAACAAACAAGGGCTGAGGAGAAACTTTTAGAATCTAAAAGGAAACGGTAATTCCAAACCCTCAGAGAAGTGTGGCTTTCTAGAGCCGTAGCCAGGAGTAAAGTTTGCTGCTTCTGCAGCGCAGACTGGCATATCCCTAGTGGCTGCTCAGAACTACACTGGCCACCACAGCCAGAACTACGGTAGACACCACAGCCAGTGCCTACATGGGGGACGCCATATTGGAGGCATGAAATGCGGCCTGCCGTAAAGATAGGGGCGGGCTGATAAGCGGCAAAGTGTGTTCTTTACTTTACGGCACAGCTGGGCCCTCCCCCAAAGGGGCGGGGCCTTGGCGATGACCAGAAGGCGAGGGAAGGGATGGCAGCTTCTGTCCTTGGACTAATGTGTCCGCCCTACGGCATCCCTTTAGCCCCTGATCAAGGCGGACTCGGGGTCTCTGCAGCGTTTCCCCCGGCCCAGCCAGAGTGAAGCTTATGTAAATAAATATCCATGTCGTGAGTCAGCAGTGAGATCGCAGCCGTGGTGCAGGATGGTTGGGAATCCCTTTTCTTCTGTGCGCCTTAAGTCCTCGGTGGGGGCCGCGGACGCGGGAGGGCGGCCCGTCTAGCTGGGCGATGATGTCTCTGCTACGGCCCCCGCAGAACTGGAACGCAAGTCTATATCGGTGGGTCTGAGCCCAGCTTCCCTCGGCTCCCTGGCCAAAGTGCCAGGGTTTCTCTGACAAATCCTTTTGCATAAGGATGCTGTGAGAATGGGATAAGAAGTCGCTTGCTCCTTCTCCTTTCTTGGCACCAGGATTGAAAATTCACTGGCATGAGTGCATTTCACATATTAGCCCACCTAACTTTTTGCTGCATTTTTAAAGATAATAGTATTCCCTGGATTTTGGGGGGGGGGGGGAACTGAGACACAGCCAAACTGTTAAGTTGCTATGGTCACATTAAGCAAGACTGTGAAGCCAGAGAATCTGGTATCTTTTTTTTTTTCTCCTCTTCTTTGGAATCTAGGGATAGAGGCCAGGCCTCATGCAGTAGCGCTAGGCTAGTGCTCTACTTCGGAGCCACATACCCGACCTAACAATCTGGTTTTTTGAATACATACCCTTAACCACAACATTAAGTAATATGCTACCAAAAATTCTCTCTCCTCGTTGCTAAAATAAAATTGTCAACGTGACGATGCTTTCAGTGCTGGATGGAACTTTTTTTCTAGGCCATGGTGGCCTGAGACTTTCTGTGTAGCAAACTGACCTGGAACTTCTTGACCTCATCCACCTCTCAAGTCCTGGGACTGCAGATGGGGGCTGCTCTGCCCTTCGGGTGCTACCTACTCAAGCACGTCTAGCTTCTTGCCCTTTCTGATTAGACGGGACAAGTGTTGAAGTCCTTGTTAATCAAAAAAATATTACAAACCCTTAAATTCAGTCCACTGGGGAGAAAAAAGTAACATTGAGATGAGTAATGTAAAAATAATAGAAGACTTGTTACCTACATTTTACTCTCAGCAATGGTTTTTAAAATTCACTAGAGCTTTCGAAATTCATAGTTGATAAAGTTCGTGTCATGTAAACGAACTAAAAAGACAGAGAAATTGTTCACACTGCAAGACAAGATGCTTTAAAGCCACAGAAAGTTTACCTGCAGACTCCCTTTGAATGCCAAACCTCTGGTGATTTAAAGATTTTATTTTTGAGCCAGAAATGGTGATGTTTACCAGCACTCAGGAGGCAGAGACAGAAGGATCTCTAGGTTCAAGGGCAGCCTTGTCTACATAGCCAGTTCTAGGTTAGCCAGGGCTCCATAATGAGACACGTGTGTGTGTGTGTGTGTGTGTGTGTGTGTGTGTGTGTGTGTGTGTATCAGTGTAGATAAAACTTACCATATTTTATTAAAGGTGAAATGTTTAAAAACCGTCTCCCCACAAGAGAGGTTCTATGTAAGAGAAATTCACAGCAATAAAATCCAAGTATGCTACAATGTGAAAAATAAATGTAAAAGGTGAAATATTTTACCATTCTAAAGAGTTCCAAGGCCCAAGCTCTCTGGCTTATCCAAGGAGGAAGAAGTCAGGAAAATCCAGAGAGAGAGAGAGAGAGAGAGAGAGAGAGAGAGACTGACTGAATGTGATCTGTTGTGCACCTGAGGCTGTTTCTTCAGGATCATGGCACCTTAAGAGTAACTTCTTACTCATTTGCTTTAATAACTATTCACAGCATGTGCTTTAATTTCTCCACAGAAGCCAAGTGCATTCTTCTCCAATAGTCTTGGTCTGTTAGCCAAGTTTTCATGGGACTTCTGTCCCCATTTACTTTAAAATAACCAGCTCTTCCCTTTATACTTAACAGTTAATACAATACAAGGTTGCATTGTATCTAGGGATAATCAGTTTTAGAAGGTTAAAATGATATTTGTTTATATATGTATATATATAATTTCCTCAAATCTTTATAGCTAAAGAGATGTCTAAATTTCAAGTGTCAGGCTGTGAGGAGTAAGGATATCTACTGCCACTGAGAATGCCAAGCAGCACACAGCAATTAGATATTCACAGTATAGTATATATACATTTGCATTATGACCCAGAAATATCACTCCTAGGAACCTATTCCAAAATGCAAAGTGACTAAGGCAAAAGGTTGTTCATTGCTGTGTCGATTTTAATAGAAAATAATCCAAACGACCTCCAAGCGGGGACTAATTAAACTAAGTTGCATCTTGAGACACAACGGGGAAAAATGAGGCTCACCTCTATATATCTTTCAGGGTATGCATCGAATTAAAAATACAGAGTACAGAGTAATATAACACATTTTTTTGTGAAGTAGATAAGACTATGAATGTTTTTTGGCATGTATTCTGAACAGGAAGAAACAGAGATCAGCGAGGAGACGTAACTATTTCATAATCCTTGGCTATGCAGATTTGGCTTTCGAATCATGTATGCATTTTATATATTCTAAATAATTTTAAATACAAAAGAAAAATCTAATTCCTAAAATTTGAAAACTCATGGAAGCAAATGATGTAACTATATATTAAGTTGCTGTGTTGTAACCATACCAAGCAAATAACGAATGACTTTAAAAAATGATATTTTCGTCTTATCTACTCCATAGAATATGCTCCCTGGAAGAGCAGAGCTACAAAAAGGTCTTTAGCTTTATTCTTATGGCTCGTAGACATACAGACGCCATTGCTTTCTAACGCTATATGTTATATGCAGAGAACTGTTAGGAATGAGAGTTCTTTTCAGAGTAAGTAAAATCCATACAATACTAAAGTTGGGTTAGAAATAGTTAAGTTCATGACCTTTTTCAAAAATGTTTCTTTTATAGTAAGAAAAATGTACTTACTGAAAAAGCAAAAGCTTTTGCTTGGTATATCAATTGTTTAGTATAAGAATCTTTATTTGTGATAGTTGCTTTCTATAAAAAGGAGGGCGGTGCTTTGGGGAATAGTAGATTGCATGCTGGAACACCTCCGCCCCCAAATGTATGTAGTGGATAGTCTCAGAAATCAAGGAAATCATTTAAGTCTAAAAACAACTAAGATGGGACAAAGATCCAAAGACATCAATGTAAAGGGGACAGTGAGACCGTCGAAAAGTAGGAAGAACTATGACTGAAATTATTGATTACACAGGAGCTCCTGCGTTCATAACTAGATGCGACCTGGGCAATAACCTGGACACCACCAATGAGTAAAAGAATTGAGTGTTTATCCTGCTTTCCCTGTGTGAATTCTACTCAGTGGTCTTTTATCCTGGTTCACCCCCTTGAAAACTGAACCTGAGACAAGGGCTTACTCTTCAGGCCGTTGATTTTGGACCGTGATCTCAGGATCACTAGGGGAAAGTGAAACAAGGAAAGGCAGTATGAGAGTGTTCTTGAATTAGTCACCACCGCCGGCAATGAGGCCTGGAACCACGTAGAGTAGACTTCAGAAGACTCCAGAATTGCCAGCTGAGGTAAGAAGAGAGCACATATTAATCATCCCACGCCTCTGTCTGGTCCAGGTTTCCATCTCGGGGCCTTGGCTGCTCACACCTCCAGGGTATAATATATGTGTTAGGCAGATGTAAACCCCACCTCAGGGAATCGGGGTTGCAGTGGAGGGACAGAAAATGAGATATACGCATGTCCCGAATATCCGCAAATATATACAATGAGGGAAGG
This sequence comes from Rattus norvegicus, assembly GCF_021556685.1. NCBI lineage: Eukaryota > Metazoa > Chordata > Mammalia > Rodentia > Muridae > Rattus > Rattus norvegicus. Next base: position 50,030,993 of record NC_141553.1, on the reverse strand, counting down.
TTCTACGAAGTAGGTAGCCACAGAAATGGCTACAGCAAAAGGTGGTTTGGGAGGATGTAAAACAGAAAACAGGCCTCTACTAGTAGGGTAAGCAAATTGCCTAGATGGTAAAAATAATAATAATAATAATTCCATTGAGTCAAAAAGAAAGGATAGATTAAGGAACCAACGTTTTGTAATTCTTTGTAGACTCGTTGATTCAAGCATCAAACATTTCATCAACAGGAGAGAGGCTGGTAGAATCCTTGGCCAGGGAGAACATGGCAGACACCCTCTGTAACGGGTAGTTCATCTTGATATCAACAGGGGAGGTTCATGCATGCTTGTGTCCCGGTTGGGGACATCAGGAAGGACACACCTCCACCTAAGAAATGTTTGATCAAAAACCATTGACTCTAGATCTCAACAGCTCTCCAGTTTCCAGTCTTTAACAGTTTCGGGAGAAGGTGATCAATCAAAAAGCCACTGCCAGAAAGCCAGCCAGCAAAGCCAGCCCATGGAATAGCTATGGGCAAACATGAGATTTCTCCAAGGAGAGGAGAGAGCAAGTAAATGAGATTTTAAGGCGAGCTAACCTCTGCTACATTTACTTGGACTTGTTGGCCCTTGCTCTAACAAGCCGACTCTAAAACCTCAAAGAAACTTGAATATGCCTTCGATCTGTCAAATTCTGCAAAGCAGTTATTAACCGGTGTAGGTCCGTAAGACAAATGTCAGCATTTGTAATCAATGCATTCTAAAGCCTAGAGCGATGAGATAGCAATGTCAGCAGTTTACCCCAGGGCATAGAAGAAGCCTAGTCCAGCGACCCTGGCTACTCACAAAGATGTCGTGAGATCAAGGCCCGCTAGGGCTTCAGAGGCCTTAGCTCCAAGGTCTTCCTCAAAACAGCAACAGAAACAAAAACACTCCAGGAAGAAAAATAAATGAAACAAGTACACTGAAATCTAGGAAACTTTGGTTTTGAGCTCTAGACAAATGGGACTCATTTTACTATCCTGTTTTATGTGCAGATTTTTTTTTTAAAGAAACGTAACTGGTTTTGAGGCAGATGAACTGTATAGCCCCGGCTGGTGTCAAACTTCTGATTCTCCTGCCTCAGTCTTACAAGTGCCAGGGTTATAGGTATATGTCCTGTACAGCAAAAAAAAAAAAAAATCAAAGAAGGAAATAAGCGTCTTCATCTCAATTTTACAAATAACTTGGCCAAATTTATTTTAAAAAAAAAATTGAGGGGCTGGGGATTTAGCTCAGTGGTAGAGCGCTTACCTAGGAAGCGCAAGGCCCTGGGTTCGGTCCCCAGCTCCGAAAAAAAAGAACCAAAAAAAAAAAAAAATTGAAAGTGGAGAAGTTGGAACTAAAATTAGCCCACCTCTCTCTTCTTTCTTTGTGTTACTTTCAAAATATATTGTGTTTTATATATCAGTCCATTTATTTTCCAGTTTCAGCTGCACATAAGTTTTCTCCATATAGTTTTATCACTGGTCCATGCGTGCTGCCAATGGTCTCTGCCTCCCGGTAGTCACATATGCCACCCTTCTAAATTGAGCATGGGCCAGTCTTTCTGATCCCTAACATCTCACAGAGATGGTATTTTACTTCCAATGTAAGTTTTTTTACCCATGCCTTTGATCCCAGCACTTGGGATGCAGAGGCAAAAAGTTCTCTGTGAATTTGAGGCTAGCCTGGCCTACATACTGAGTTCCAGCAAGCAGGGTACATAGAGAGACACGGTCTCAAAGAACAAGAAAACATTACAGCTTCTGCCTTTCCACCTTAGCCGCTCTCCCTCCCCCCTCCCTCTCCTCCTCTCCCTCTTCTCCCTCTCCCCATCTCCATCTCCCTCTCTCCCTCTTCCTCTTCCTCTCTTCCTCTCCCTCTCTCCCTTCCCCTCCCTCCCCCCTCTCCCTCTCCTCCCTCTCCCTCTCCCTGTCTCCTTCTCCTCCCTCTCCCCCTCTCCCTCTCCTCCCTCTCCCCATCTCCATCTCCCTCTCTCCCTTTTCCTCTTCCTCTCTTCCTCTCCCTCTCCCTCCCCCTCCCTCCCTTATATCCCTTCTTCTCCCTTCTTCCCTCTCCCTCCCTTTCTTCCTTTCCCTCCCTCCCCCTTCCTCCCCCCTTTTCGCTCCACACTCTTCCCTTGCACACATGCCCACACATTTTCTCGGGAAAGCCACACCACAAACGATTCTAGGGAGAGGGCCTGATAGTAAGGAAAAAGCCTCCATGCAGCAATGGCGTAAATGAGCCACCTCGGAAGTAGATCTTCCAGCTCCTCCTGGCCGAAGCCACGTCAGACCAGTTACCCCAAACCAAGCACAGCCAGGGCGCATGTGCTGGGTTCCCGGCAGTCCTAAGTATGAAAGGTAACATAAGTTACTAACAGTGAAATAATTGGTTACGCTGCGATAACTAGCGCAATGGTCGATTAGACGTCATAGCACTGAATAAAGTGAACCCGCAACTGCACAGATCAGATGCAGAGGGTAACCGTGGCTCTCCGCGGAGACTCCGCCCTCGGTTCCAGTCCTTTCGCCCCTCCGCCCTGAAGTTGTCTTCGTCTTGTCTATCATTCCTTAAAAATACTATGTAATACTGTGTATATTCCAAAAACATATCGTTTGGCTCATTATTTAAGTTAAAAAGGAAGTTCTGTGCTAGTGGTAACTTTTATAAATCTTTTCTTATTTACGCAGTCAACTGTAGAAATGTGTACAAGTGACATTTCATTTTTTGTCCCTGCTTTGTAGCATCCGTTGTGTGACAGCACTACACTTTCTCTAGTCACTTGACAGAGAATATATAATTATACATGCAATTTGGATTATATATAATTCTATATATAGTCCATATATAACCCAAATATTCTTTAACAACTGAATGTATGTGTGTGTTTGTATGTATATATGTTTGTGTGATCACACATGCACATGTGTATACATGTGTGTTGAAGTCAGAGGTTGAAGTTGACTGTCTTCCTTGGCCACTGTTCAATTTATTTACGTGGACAGATAATTTAACAGGACCCACAGTCTGACAATTTGGCTTCTCATGCTTGGCAGCTCGCCCCGGAATCCTGCCTCTACTCCCTGAGGGCTGGGTATGCGGGTCAGCATCACTCCTTCCTGACACTTTACGGGAGAGTAAACTTCTATCCTGGAGGTGATGGTGTGTATGTGCTCAGCCCAGGGAGTGACACTGTTGGGAGGTGTGGCCTTGTTGGAGTGGGTGTGGCCCTGATGGATTAGGTGTGTCACTGTGGGTGTGGGCTTTAAGACCCTCATCCTAGCTGCCTGGAAGCCAGTATTCTGCTAGCAGCCTTCGGAACTCTTAGCTACTCCTGCACCAGGCCTGCCTGGATGCTACCATATTCCCGCCATGATGATAATGGACTGAACCTCTGAACCTGTAAGCCAGCCCCAATTAAATGTTGTCCTTGTGAGACTTGCCTTGGTCATGGTGTCTGCTCACAGCAGGGAAACCCTCACCAAGACACTGGCACTTGTCCAGCACGGCTTTATCTACCACACCTTCTCCCCAGCGTCTTTCCAGACTCTTCTCTGTTAGAAGAATGCCATCCTAACAGATTCATGTATGTGTCTGGTGCCTATGGCAAAAGCTTGGGTTTAGCCATGGACTCTGCTCTTGGGTATGTGAATATTCAACGTTAGGGAATTATTCCCAACGGTTTCCCAAAGTAGCTCTTCTAGTTTCTACGTATCACTTACACTGGATCCTGCTACTCAAATCTTCTCAAAACCTGCGGTTGTCAGACTTCTGAGGAATTCCAATAAACCGGTGTCATCCAGAATCCCATTGCAGTAAGGCTCGGCTTTTGCCTTTTCCCTGGATTACTGACTGCACTTTCTCCTTGTAGAGAAGGGAAAAGTGCTTAAATGCATGACTCCTCCTTACGCCTTTCTTTCACACTCACTGCTCATATGCACAACAGCCTTTCCTTATCATTTTCTTCTAAGGGTGGCAGCGTTTGACCTTAGAACGACCGTCTTCAGGGAGGAAATGGACCAAGACCCACTGTCCCCTTTCTACATTTTGTCCCTACAGGGCTGCCACATCTAGAAGCACTGACTAGCAGGGAAGCTAGTTAATTTCACACTAGGATTAGCTCAACGGGAGAAGTTGGTTCTTGTCTTTTACAAGGACTCTTGCCAGGGGACTATTTTCGTTTAGAAACTTGGATGGGGAAGATTTCTGCTGAGGTTTTCACTTGAACATAGACAGCATTATAAAAGGCCGGCCACCTGGGTTTTACGGCTCTGTCCTGAATAACTGCGCACTCATAAGGCTCATCATTTAAGTCCTCGGAGTTGAAAGTCACTCAACTGTAAAAACAAAAGTAGGTGGTCCCTTGGGTCCTTTTAAATGCCAAAATGGTTTCAAACAAAATTAGTAGACTGGTAGGCTGCTCCTTGGGTCATTTTCTTCTCTCTCTGACTCCCCTTTCCTCTCCTTAGCCTGACTGGTCTTAGTGTTAGCCTTCGGTCAGATCTGAAACCTACACAGAGGAGTTCAGAGAGTATCCCATTGGGCTGCACTTCTCTGTGTTTACTTTCTCTGTGTTCTCTGAGGCAGATTCTCATGTAGCCATCCCTGATCTCGATATACAGTCAAGGATGGCCTTGAACATCTGACTCTCCTGCCTCTACCTCCCATTACAGGCATACATCGTCAAATGCACCCAGCATGATTCTCTAGACACTGTGTTTTCCACCGCCTCGCAAATGTTCGGTACCACACCACACAGTGTCGGCAGAGAACTGAAGGAGTAATACAGACGCAAACCCGGTCCTTATTCTCCACCCCATCTTCACAGTCTATCTTGTATTTTCTTTTCTTCTTCTCCTTCTTCTTCTTCTTCTTCTTCTTCTTCTTCTTCTTCTTCTTCTTCTTCTTCTTCTTCTTCTTCTTCTTCTTCTTCTTCTTCTTCTTCTTTTGTAATGAGTTTTATGAGACTCACAGCACATGAGTCAAAGCCTCATGGCGTGGGGACCAAATGTCAGTATTTTCCAAATACTCTCCAGGACTTTCTAATACGCAGGCAGGTTGGGACCACCATTCTAAATAACGACCTGGCTTTTTATTGTTCTTCTCTTGCCTGCCCTCCCCCTCCCTTTCCCTCCTTCCCCTCTCCTTCCCTCTTCCCCCTTCCTTTCCCTTCCTCCCCTTTCTATTCTCCCCCATCCCTTCTCCCTCTCTTTCCTTTCCCTACCCCTCCTCCCCTTTCCTTCTCCCCTTTTCCTTCTCCCCCTTCCCTTCTTCCCTTCCTTCCCTCCCCTTCCTCCCCTCCCCCTCCTCTCCCTTTCCTTCTCCCCTTCCTCCCCGTCCCCTCCTTCCTCCCCTCTCTTCCTGTCCCTTTATTTTTCTTCATTTTTTTTCTTTTCTTTTTTTCTTTTAGAATGGTACATAACACTCCATTTCCTAGAATTCTGGTGAGGTCTAATATACATTTGTTGTACAGAATATAATATAAGGTAAAGGGGGGCTTAGGACACACACACACGTACTAGTAACATATATTATATATACATTAGGAATATATATAATGTGTATATATTCAAATCATATAGTGTCATGGCATCATTTCAGCAATGGATGCTGGGTACCCCTAAAGGATATGGACAGATTTCTTCAGTCTTACAACACATTTTTCCCTCTAATACTAGATAATCTTTCAATCAAACCTAAACAAACAAACAAATGAATCAGTGCTATCAGTTAATGCTAAGAAATCCTTTTTCACACATTAATGGAAAAGCCAGCCAAGCTGTTTGCTGCTAAGTTCAGTGACCAATTCCATCAAATAAGTCAGTGTGTACTGCTACGTAGATTCATTCTAATTTTAGAAATAACTACGGCTTATTTAAAAGTACTTGCTATTCTTGCAGAAAATCCCAGTACACGTCCCAGCACCCTCATGGTGGCTTACAACTCTGCCTCTGGGGGATCTGGTACCCCCTTGTGGCCTCTGCTTACACAGAGCTAAGAGAGATGGGGCAGGGCACTCTGTTTTGGCATTATTAATATGGGAGCAGAGGCATCCATCGATTTGATCATTTAAGGCTGCAAGGATCACTTAAGGAGATCAGATGATGATGGCCAATCACGGAAGGCCGACCATTCCCAGAAACCCACGTGAGAGAGATGTCACTGTCAACTACTGTAGTATCAGAGCTGTTTCTTAAGATTGTCCTTGTTTAGATCACCCAGAGGAGCTCTGCTGTGTTCTGTTCTTTGAAATCATGCCATAAATAAACATCTGTAGTAAATATGTTTGAAACATTACAGGGCTTGTAGGACTGCGTTGGGAGTAATCTGTTTGAAGTGCATAACAAAATAAAAGGAGTATGCTGGTGCCCAAAGCACTGAAAGTCACTTTATTTTTCCAAGAATAAAAGAGACTAGGTCTCTAGAGTTTACACAAAGAATGACTACAAAAGATGTTCTTTCCACGGACAGCGACAGAGCTTACTGATTAAGAGGTCAGACATGGGAGCCAGATGCTCTGTGCTTGAATTCCAGCTGTGCAATTAGCTAGTTGTGCGACACGTTAAAAGTCCTCTAAACTACTAGTACTATAGTTTGCTCATTTGTAAAATGGGAGGAAGAATGATAAGCACTATCAATGAGCAATGATCAAGATTAGCATGAGCTCATAAATACAAGGAACCTAGGTCAGTGGCTGGCATAGAGCAAGCTTATAATACAAACTCCCTTGGGCCTCCATTATTAAAAGGAAGGGCTTTTTATCTTTAAACCAAAAAGAAGTACGAAACTCTTTTATTCCTTATACTTTTAGGAAGACAGCTGTCTTTAATTCCAGAACAAATAATGCAATTTACCCACGTAGCATGAGCACGTAGATGCAAACAGAAGATGGTTGAAATGCTGTGACGTTTTGGAATGTCACAGTAATTTTGTTTTAAGTCTGTTCCCAGTTACAGGACTTACAATTTGTAATTTAGTCCTTTGAAAAGTTGAGAGATGGTTTAACTCTACCCCAGGCTTACCTGGAACTCACTAGGTAGCCCAGGCTAGCGTTGAGCTCACCATAATCCTCTTGTCTTCCGAATTACTGAAATTGCAATTGATAGATCAGGGCAGACCATGCTAGCCTTATATAATCTTATTTTTTAGAGATCGTTGTTTGTGACTATATAAGTTTGGCCCAGGGAGTGGCACTATTAGGAGGTGTGGCCTTGTGTCACTGTGAACATGGGCTTTAAGACCCTCACCCTAGCTGTCTGGAAGCCAGTATTCTGCTAACAGCCTTCAGATGAAGATGCAGAACTCTCAGCTCCTCCTGCACCATGCCTGCCTGGATGCTGCCATGCTCCCACCTTGATGATGATGGACTGAACCTCTGAACCTGTAAGCCAGCCCCAATTAAATGTTGTCCTTATGAGAGTTGCCTTGGTCATGGTGTCTGCTCACAGCAGTCAAACCCTCACTAAGACATTCATTATTAAAGGCCTCTTTCTACATTTTTGTGTATTTATTTTATATGTATGGGTGTGTGCTGCATTTATGCAGGAGCCTTGTGGGTGTCAGAAGAGGACACTGGGTCCTCTAGAACTGGAGTTACAGGTTACTATATGAGCTGCCATGGGAGTACTGGGAATCAAACCTTGGTCTTCTGCAAGAGGAGTAACAGTCTTAACTGCTGGGCCATCTCTCCAGCCATGATCTTTTGAATTAGGCATCTCATGGTGTTTCATATATATTATATGTGTGTGTGTATGAATGTATGTATATATGTATATATATAATATATTTTTAATATAATACACGTCAAGGACAAACCTCAGCTTGGATTGGGGTTCTAAGAGAAGGGGTGTCTGGGAGCAGCAAAAATAACTCAAGTCAGACCTGTGTTCTGCTTGATACGCCTTTTCCGGTCTGCTTCTCTCTACGTTCAGCTTTCTCTCTGGAGTTACCTCTGTCTATATTCTTGCTATTCTAAGCTACCTCTCTGTCCATGTCCTGCTTAGAATGGACTCTGTACACGTCCTGCTTGATCGTGTGTGGGTGTTCTCTCTTGCTATTCTGAAACATTCTCTGGACAGCTCATCTCCTGCAGAACACAGGTTCAGTCTTTTATTTTACATATCGACTCAGCCATTTACTCAAGGTGTCCCTTTGATTACCTTACAAATCAGTATCCCTTGACCCCAGCCCTTCCATTCTTAGGAGACAGCAAGCATACATTTTTTTTTCCTTAACATTGCAAAAGAATTCAGAGATCTGCCTGCCTTTGTTAAGCATGGATGACAACCTAGTAGGGTGAGACCCTGCCCTGAAGTTACCATTTCACCAAACCTGAGCCTAACTTTGGTCTGCCCTAGGCCAATCCTGAACTCAGGAATCTGTCTGCCATTGTAAACACAAACAAAAAAAAACCTTAGCTGGGTAGGATCCTCTTCGACGGTCACTCCCTACCTCTCTTCATCTCCTTCCTTAGTATCCTTCTGACAAGTTGGCTCACCTTGCAGCTGCTTTTGTTCCTTTAGATGCTTGAAGCCCCTCATATAATTCATATTGCATCCTTACTTTTTTTTGCATAGTTGAGGAATTATTTATTTTTGAACTCATGTATTTAGAGTTTTTCCCACAGCTTTAAGGGATGTCCTGAAGGCCCCAGCATTTACCATTTTGCTGAGACATTAGCCACACCTTTGCCTCCTGGACTCGTGTTGTCTCAGAGTAACATGGAGTCATCAGTGTTAACTGGGAGGACATTCTTCAGGGGACTGTGAAAATATGTTCACTATTCTACAAACCAGCCTTATGCCTATGGCAGCCATCAACGCTCTTGGGGGGCCACATCCATTGGCCCTGTTTCAGGGGCAGGAAACACGTCATTCTGTCCCCACCAAGGCCATGATGGACCTGCAAATAGACAATAAATTATTATGTATATTATATATTATTTAATGTACATTATATATATAATCAGTACATAATATAAACAATAGATATACATTTGTCCTAGTTTAAGGTTTGAGGTATTTTTTTAAAATTTATTTTGGTTCTTTTGGCCAAAACAAAACAAACAAACAAAAAAACAGAAGAAGGAGGAGGAGGAAGAACAGCAGTAACAACTGTTGTGGCAAGAAGGGCCAAAGCCATGTGCAGCCAACTGTGCTCGATGCATGCCCGAGAACAAGGCCATTAAGAAGTTTGTCATTTGGAACAGTAGGCTTGCTGCTGTGAGGGACATGCCTGAATGTCTAAAGCAAGTGTCTCCAACACTAATGTTCTTCCCAAACTCTGGGTCAAGCTGCATTTCCATGGGAGCTATTCCTAGCAAGGTGGTCAGGAATCAATCTTATGGAGCCTGGAAGGACAGAACCCCCGCTCCCACACACACACCACCACCACCACCACCACCACCACCACCACCACCACAACCACCACCACCACCATGCTGCACCACGACCTCCACCAAAGCCCATGTAGAAAAGGCAGTTTCATAAGGACAGAAGAAAGAAAGAAAGAAAAAAGAACACCTCGGAAAAAATAAAATGGAAGCTATACTTGAAAATATTTATTTTGTCTTTAATCTCGGTGCCTAAGAAGGCCGGAGGCTTCGGACCATCTGCAGCTGTAGCTACAGGGAGTCTTGAGCCACAGGACATGGGTGCTAGGAATAGAACTCGGTCCTCTGGAAGAGCAATGTGTTCTTGCTCTTAACCTCTGAGCCATTGTAGCTCTCCAGCGCTATTGTAGAAAAGTGTAAACTTTACAGGAAGCTAAGAAGAGTAGAGCTGGGAGCCCTTATGTACCGAGTATGGGAAATTATGAGGGTTTTACATTCCCCTTCCCAGCTATGCAGGAATATTACTAATCCAATTTCAGATACTAAAATGTAAGTATTTTAGAGATTTAAAAAAGTAATTCCAGGACAATTGTGCCCACCAAAATTCTTAATATTCAAATGACTTCAGAAATATCTTTATATAATTTGCCTACTTCAGTTTATAGCTACTTGGCTTCATAGTTTGCAAATGACTAGGCTTTGCACTTACTCCCCAGGACCGGCAGCTGCTGGCTATAGTTGAAAAAGTCAGAATAATAAACAGGCTAAAGAAAGGGTCTCACAGTAGGTCTGGTTAGTTTCTGTAAGGCTGACAGAGGATTCCATCAAGGAATAATAATAATCCAAGGGCGTTGGATTATTTTGCTACTGGAGAAAAAAGGAAACGATGCTGGTTAAGTAGTTGTGGACCAATGTCATGACTTGCTGGCTAAGGTCCTTTACCATGAGGCCTCAGGAGCTGTACTCCGTCCCTGGAGCTGACAGGATGGAAAGAGAACAGCTCCCATGGCTGCCCTCTGATTCCCACATACATGCCTATGAGCGAGCATCAGAACACGAACATGAGTACTTAAGTCGACTGCTTAACATGTTAAAGCAGTCGTAGCGTAAGGAGCCCAGGCAGCCTTCTGTGGGCATCCAGACCCCTATGCTGCACGATCTGGCCACCATCTGTCTTCAGTAATCCTTTGGGTGTGGTTCCAACTGTCCATCCATTCCCCTACTCTCTTCCTTAAACACATTCCCACAGGACTTATTTGTGGCATTTTTACTTGGGCTCTCCTACTTTATAATCCTGCCTGAGGGTTTTGTTTGGTTTTGTTTTTTTTTCTCCACCAAACCATTTGTATACCTTTGAGGATTTAAATCTGAGTTTTTATTGCACTTCATCTTTTAGTGTTTTTAATGTTGATTTAATGACTGCCAAAGCAGCCTCCCGGGGGTTTGGATGAGGGGGACAATTTGTAATTACTTTATAGGTTACTTATAATTATCAGAATAAATAAGGTTTCCCTCTCAGAGTAGGTGGACAGGAAATAAGTAGCAAAGGTGGTATTTAAGCAGATACAATGTTAATATGTTTGTATGGAGGAATTCTAAAAATAAATGAAGCTGTATCCTTTGGTGGATTCCTACTATATACCCCATCGCAGCCAGGAAGGCAGGCGAGAAAAACATTTTCATTGATCAGATTCTCAAAATAGTTCATGTTTTATCTTGCCTACTTATTTTCCTCAAGTCAGATTTATTATCACAAAATCAGCATTGCTCCTCCCCCTCCTCCTCTTCATCCTCCTCCTAGTCTTTTCACAATGCCTTTTGGAGTTTTGTGAAAGCCAACCGAAAAACTAGGATACAAGGCTGTAGAATCCAATGCAATGGATTCAAATTCTGATTTCATTATTTCTTGCTGTGTCTATGAGCATTTATCCTTCTGAGCCTTAGTTTCTTTGTGTGCAAAACAGAAACACACTAAGAAGAGGAGAAGGAGGAGGAGGAGGAGGAGGAGGAGGAGGAGGAGGAGGAGGAGGAGGAGGGGGAGGAGGAGAAGGAGGAGGAGGGAGGAAAGAGATTTTTATTTTTTAGGGTTTTTTTTGTTTTGTTTGTTTGACAAATGTTTACCCCTATTTTGCTTGAGGTAGAATATCGTTTCTTCCCTAGTGATGCTAGCCTTCATTAACAGAATGTGGCTAGAGGCCACAGCATGCTGGTTCCAAGCCTGCCATCTTGTAGCTCCACTTGCTCTCACACACTTCTCCCAACTTGTGAGAAGAGCAAGCCTCGGGTAGCTCCAAATGATACAAACCGTGGAGCAGACACAGCACACACAGCCTCAGCAAGGCCTGGGCAGCTGAGTCCAGCCTAGAACACGGAAACCTAATTGACCTGTAGATGGATAGGAAACATAGCTATGGCTCAGAGTTACTGGCTTTTCAAGTGGTTTGCTACAATACTTCCCTTTACAGCACTCAAAGCTCACTAAAAGGCAAATGACGTTACTTACATAAATACTTTAGCATAGTGCTAGGCTTACAGTTGATGCTCTTCTCAGTTAGGATTAATGAATAATATTGTTGCCTATTATTATCATTTTAATTGCTGCTCATTTAGCTCACAGGAAGGAAGGCTCACTTCACAAGCACGCGTTCAAACACTCGGCCCCGTGCTTAAGTCACCAGCCTTTGAACTCCATTTGTGCTGCCTTACTTCTGTGGGTTCCCCGAATGTAAAACATTTACACCTGGTTCTCTGGACTGTGGGGCATGAGAGAAAGAGGAGGGAGTCTTTGGGATATAACCCAAAAGTCATACGAGATAGTAGGAGGAAGGGAAAAGGAAAACGGCCTTCGAGCCACCGCTAACCTTCCTTGGATCTGAACTTTACATCCGTTTAATTGTGCTTTCCATTTCAGTTAGGACCTGAGGCTGACGTGCTGCACCCGCTATTCTAAAATGGAAATATACTTACCAAGGAAACGCTCATGACACATACAAATGCTACATCATCATGACTGTAATGCTTGAGCAACTGGGAACATATCTTGTACTGATACATAACATGTATGATACATAGCATATTGTATGGATTTTAAGACAAGCATTTGATTATGTTTTTACATCTGTGAAATCAAAGTGTACCTTATCACTGATGCCAAGTAGTAGCTTAATTGCTATAGTGTTTGTTGTCATTAGCAAAATCTCAGTAGCTTTCAATGATACCTATTTTGGTGCGTGTGTGTGTGTGTGTGTGTGTGTGTGTGTGTGTGTGTGTGTGTGTATGTGTACACATAAGGGCTTTGGCTCCACTGGCTTTTGCTGTGGTGGGTTTGGCTGGCCCGGACTCTATATTATTAAACATGTTATTTTAGAACCCAGACAGGACTAACCACAGTCTTGGACTCTGGACAATGGAACAAAAGCTGATGCAAACTTTTCAAACATATGTAGAGCTGCTTGGGGGAAGGTCTCCTAGTTTTCTGTTTCTATGATAAAACACCATGACCGAAAGCAACTTGAAGAGAAATACATCTCTTACACTTCCACTTCACAGCCCATCAGTGAGGGGAGTGAGCGCAAGAACTCAAGCAGGAACCTGGAGGCAGGAACTCAAGTACAGACCATGGGAGAGTACCGCGTGCTTCCTGTGGTGGTTTGAATACGCTTGGCCCAGGGAGGGCCAGGCACTATTAGGAGATTAGCCTTGTCAGAGTAGGTGTGGCTTTGGTGGAGGAAGTATGTCCCTGTGGGGGTGGGCTTTGAGAACCTCCGCTTAGCCACAGTCTTCTGTTTGCCTTCTGAACAAGATGTGGAACTCTGTTCCTTCAGCTCCATGTCCGCCTGGATGCTGCCATGCTTCCTGCCATAATGATACTGGACTGAACCTCTGAACCAGTAATGCAGCCCCAATTAATGCCATCCTTTATAAGAGTTGCCTTTCCGTGGTTTCTTCACAGCAAAGGAAACCCCAAGACACTTCCCATGGCTTACTCAGCCTGCTTCTTATACAACCCAGGACCACCTACCAGGCTTGGATGGACTCTCTCACATCAACCGTCAATCAAGAAAATGGCTCACAGACATGTCCACAAGCCCATTTGCTGGGGACATTTCCTCAGTTGAGGCTCCCTATTCCCAGGTGACTCTACTTTGTGTCAAGCTGACAAAAACCAACCAGCACATATGGTCTTTGTCATATCCACTTACATTCAATTGGTCAGAACAAGTCACATGGCCAGGCTTGACAATGGAGTGCAGATGTGTGCTCTACCCACGGTTAAGCTGGGAAGGCATGTGGGGACAGAAATTGGGAACAGCAATGAAATGTACCACGGCAGCATATTTTTTTTTTCTTTTCTCGTGGTACGTTAAACAATGGTGTGTTTCACAATGGCTGGCATCTTGGAGTCAGTGAAATAGACTATATCCTGGCTAAAAGAACCTGTCCTCCGGGCATGGTGTTTTATAAGCTTTTTTTCCCCCACTCTGGTTGAGCTTTACAAAAAAAAAGGAGACTTGTCCATTGTTTCTTTGGGATTTTCCTCTTCTTAAATCAAAACACTTGATGAGGGAGGTGGAGGAGAACACACTTCTCCTGGAGGTGGAGGAGGAGGTGGACACACTTCTGTTAACCCTTATTCTGGTAACTCATTATCGTTACCTGATTTTGTAGATAAAGGAGGTTGAATCGTGAGCACAGGATTGGAGGGGCTATATCCACAACATTCTTAACTATTAACTGGTTATTAATAATTGGGTTTTTTTTCACACAGCATCGACTATGTTAATGTCCTTTATTGTCCTTGGAAATCAGCAGGAGAGGTGGCATCAGTGGCACTTGGTTAGGGATTGGCTAGGGACAGGCAATAGGCAGCTAGCTGTATGAGAGCATTTCAGATGCAGACGGCAGCTGTGAAGAACAGTACTCCTAATTTTGGAGTCGAGAACCAAGGTTACTTTAAATACAATTGCAGTGAAAGTTTCTGGCTATGTCACGTGACACAGACTCATGTGGTGAGGCTGATTCACCTGGTGTCTTGCTGAGGCAAGACATGTAATGTTTAGAGAAAGTATAAACAGGACTCAGTGGACAGTACTTGCATAGCTAGCTTTGTAAGACTTCGTTAGTCTCATGTCTTCGCCTTCCTTGAGAAAGGCATAGAGAGAACTTGTGTCGTCCTAGCTGGTCTCTCCCACTGACTCACAGAGGCCTGGCAGTTTCTGCTGGATCTTGCCACAGATGCTGATTCCTGTTTTATATCCTGACGATACTGAACTGGACTGCTGGTATCCTGGCAAATGGAGATTGGAATCAACCCACAGAGAACTACTTCTTGTCCTATTTACCGTCTTCTGCTCTACCTTTGGACAGTGGACTAGGAGAGGTGTCAAAACACTTGAGAACCATTATTAAAAGTAGGTTTTTAATAAGCCAAAGTCTACATAAAATATTGAAATCTAAATAGCAAGGAGTCAGCCTTACAAGGACCCGGGGGAGGCATCCCAAACAGACCAGCAGATACATACAGTTCAGAGTAAGTAGTGGATAGACTACAGTAGGCAAGCATCAGGGTAAAAGTTAAAATGAAGACTACACTGAAAAGCCCCAAACATAGAGACATGTGTACATGATAAAGCCTTGTGTTTTCCTCACGGCTATGAAGAAACTCAGATAGACAGACCTGGCTACTTCAGTCCTTTACAGTTCTCACGATGGGACTTCTATCGTGTGTTGGTCAGTATATCCCCTTTCAGTCCCTTCTCGTCAGTAAATATGGCCCCTTCCAGTCCCTTCACCCTTCCACTCTCTTACCATCTGCCCCGAGGTTCCAGTCAAGAGGAGTGAGGGAAAGTGAAGTAGAAGACAGGTTACTTCTTAAAGATTCAAACCAGAAGTTTGCACACACCACTCTGCTCACGCCCCGCTGATCACAATGTTGTTGTATGACACATGAGGAAGTGCCATTATTTGGATTCATGCAGCTGGATAAACTTTGGTTTATCAAGAAAGATACGGATATTTGTTAGAGGATACGTAGTTTCATCTGCAATGTGAGTGGTAAAGTTGACAACACAGGCAGAATCTTGAGTGTGCAAGGCTGTGCAGGCCATAGCAAGGAGTTTGGATTATACAGGAAAGGTATTAACTCTCTACTGTTGCTTTTCGGCCTCACATCCCAGTGTGGAAGCGTAACATCAGTATGCACCACCTCACTTTCCCCCCTGTGGATCAGAACTTTGAAAGACGTGTATGGGGTAGGTTCAACTTTGGATCTCTTGGGTCACTGAAATGAAGTCATGGCCTATAGCCCTCTGATTGGAGCAGAGGGATGCTCTCGTAAGATGGCTTATCGTGTATTTATTGGTCAAAAAGTCAGTTCTCTAGAGGCTTCAGTTGCTTGCCACATGAATTTTTCTAGAGATTTCCTTGAGTAATGTCAGGACAAGCTGACTTTCTAAGTAGGTAAGCTATGCCTCATGCTCCGTGCCTTGATCCCAGACATTATCCATGGATAATTTGTCACATTTTGTTTCCTACACACTAGTCTCTAAGCATAGCCCCCTGCCAAGGAGAAGGGATCGTAGGGGTTGGGATTTAGCTCAGTGGTAGAGCGCTTGCCTAGCAAGCGCAAGGCCCTGGGTTCAGTCCCCAGCTCCGGGAAAAAAAAGGGGGGGGGGAAGGGATCGTATTCTGCCTTTTCAAGAGAAGAATGTGAACTTATTTAAAAACCACCACAGTATTGTTTGAGGATCATTTTAAGCAGGAGGCTATACAATCTGTTTCATATTTGAAGGAATTGTTCTGTTTATTTTGTGCACATATATAATGCACTTTGCACAGGTAGATGGGGTGGAAGAGGTGAGCCCAGGTACGTGGCTGTTACTTAGTTTTGGCAACTACTAAATGTGGTTAAGCCTACGGTAAAGTAGAATTAGACAGAAAGGTGCAAGCTATGTCTCAGCCATAGAGCAGGAAACACACACTATCCATTGACCCCCTGTTACTAGGTGTCATTGCCTTCTCACATCCTCAATGATAGTGACTTCTCAAACTGGCTGACTATAGAAGCCCTGATAAACTTAAAAATTATGAATTACTTAGCTTCCTTTCCTGGCAACCTGCTTTAGTAGATCTAAGATAGGGAAACTATGGATCAAAATTGGAAACTGGAAGCAGGCAGTTGTGGTGTACACTTTAATCCCAGCGCTTGGGAGCCAGAGGCAGATCTCTGAGTTTAAGGTCAGACTGGTCTACAGAGTGAGTTCCAGGAGAGCCAGGGCTATGCAGAGAAATCCTGTCAATCAATCAATCAATCAATCAATCAATAAGGAACTGGCTGGTAAGATGGTGAAGAGGTGTTCAGACATACATGGTGGAAGGAGAGAACTGATTTCCCACACAACTTTCTAACCTGGTTCATGTGTGCCACTGTCATGCTTGCAACACACAACCTCCATAATAAATAAATAAATAAAATACAATAAAAATTAAAACAACAACAAAAACTAGAAACCACGCCTCCCTTTTTAATTAACAATTTTTGTTCATTGACAATTTGATGCGTATACACAAGCACATGCACACACGCACACACGCGCGCACACACACACACACACACACACACACATACACACACTACATTCTGGTTACTCTTCCCCAGATCTTTCAGGTTTCCCTCTCACCCCAGTTCTTTCCTACAGATTATTTCCTGTTTTTATGTATTTTTTTTGCTTTACTTTATAATCTACAAAGTTTAACAAGGGCCAGCCTCATGGCTATGAGTTTGGGACCATTAGTTAGAGCCTGGAAGGGTCACCTATGGAGACAGTGTGAATGCTAGTGTCTTGGGGTTTTATTGCTGTGAAGGGACACGGTGACTGTGACAACTGTGATAAAGGAAAACATTTAATGGGGGCTGGCTTAGAGTTTCAGAGGTTTAGTCCATTATCATCACGACAGGGAGCATGGCAGCAGGCAGGCAGCCGTGGTGCTAAAAGAGTCAAGACTTCTACATCTTGCTCCAGAGGCAGCAGGAGACTGTGTGCCCCACTGGCATACCTTGAGCATATATATGACCTCAAAGCCCTGCCCCCACAATGACACAGTTCCTCCAACAAGGCCACACCCCCTCCAACAAGGCCACACCTCCTCTAACAAGGCCACACCTCCTCTAACAAGGCCACACCTCTTCCAAATAGCACCACTCCCTGTGGCCAAGCATTCAGATATATGGGGCCATATAGGGATCTTTCCTACTCAAACCGCCACACTGTGCCTCCTCTGCTCCCACAATCTCTTAGCTGCCAATACGTCACCAATAAGAGGTGAGGCCCTATGAGCTCTTTCCTTGTTCTTCGCTGACTACCTGTTAGGTTAAGGGCTAATGCATGTAGCTGCTGTGAACTCGTGACCATCACGCTAGGTCAGGATTAGAAAGTGGCACTCCAGACCTTCCTCCTGCCTTCTAGGTCTCACATTCTTTAAGCCTCCTCTTCTGAAATGTTTCCTGATACTGAAGGGAGGTGCTGTAAATGCCTTGCTCAGGGATGAGCACGCAACCATCCCTTATTTATAGCATATCGTGTGATGGCAGATTCCCTCTATTCACTACAAAATGAGGCTTGTCTGGTAAACTGAGGCTAGCTTTTTTAACAAGTTTAACCTTAGATGTTAAGAAGTCAGTGTTCTGTTGCTGTACAGACCAAGAGCACTACAGCTCTCTAATGGAAAGCATTTAATTGGGGTTAGCTTACAGCTTCAGGGGCTGAGTTCATTACCATCGTGTCTGGGAGCATGGCAGCAGGCACGCACGGTGCTGGAGGCATAGCTGAGAGCTACTTCCTGATTCACAGGTGGAGAAAGCCAGACTTTCAAAGCCCACCCCAAGTGACACAGTTCCTTCAGCAGGGCCACACCGCCTCATCCTTCGAATCCCGTCAAACAGTTCTACTCCCTCATGACGAAACATTCAAAATGTGAGCCTGTGGGGGCCATTCTTATCCGAACCACCACTACAGTCATAGATTTGTTTGTTTGTTTGCTTATTTACTTAGATCAAGTTTTCTTATGAAGAAAACCTCAAATCCAATCAGGGAGCCATTGCTCACCCCATGGTCATGTCACTATTACATCAGTGGGTTCATCCTGACTGATTGGTTTTGTAGTTCATAGAGTTTACAGCTCGGCAAAACCATTAAATGCCTTTACTCCCTGTTTGAATGAAAATGGCCCCCATAGGCTCACAGGGAGTGGCACATTAAGAGGCGTGGCCTTGTTGGAGAGGCGTGGCCTTGTTGGAGAGGCGTGGCCTTGTTGGAGAGGCGTGGCCTTGTTGGAGAGGCGTGGCCTTGTTGGAGAGGCGTGGCCTTGTTGGAGAGGCGTGGCCTTGTTGGAGAGGCGTGGTCTTGTTGGAAAGGCTCACATGGGACATTTCAAAGAGGGGCTTACTGGGCCGTCCTAGTAGGAGCACAGAAGACAGTGGTGCTTAGGGTGATTTGAACTGCAGGGCCCGACTCAACAGGTTTCAAAGGAGAATATTTGTATGTGACCTAGAGATCAATCTTGTGCTAGTTTGGTGAAAAGGGTGGTTGTTTTCAATCCTCGTCCAAGAAATCTGTCTGAGGCCAAACTGAAGTGTTGTGGGTCAACAGCTTTGGCGGAGGAGATTTCCAGATAGCTTAGCATTGCCAGTGCTGTTTGGCCATTAGCAGCCATACTCACGCAGATCTGTAATGAAAAGGAGCAAGCCAGTCAGCAGCACCCCTCCACGGCCTCTGCATTAGCTCCTGTCTTCTGGTTCCTGCCATGTTTGAGTTCCTACCCTGACTTCCTTCAGTGAGGGACTCTGAATATGGAAGCACAAGCCATGTAAACCCTTTCCTCCTCAGAGTGCCTTTGGCCACGGTGTTTCATTATAGCACTAGTAGCCCGGGTCAAGACATTCCCCAAGCAGCCTGCATAGCCCCACCCGGCTCTATAAAAGGCTCAGCAATTGATGGACAGACAGACTGATTCCATTCTCTAGCTACTAAGGGGAGAGCTGGAAAGAGAACTAACATGCAGCCATCTTTGTAGCAAGATACAGATTCTTTTGAGTACGCACCTAGGGGCCGTATACCTGGGTCAGACTGTCGGTCTAGTTCTGGTTCTCCAAGAAAGTCCCTAGGTTGATTTTCTAAGTTGCTTCGCTAGCGTACACTGCCACCAGTTTTCGTTGTCATTTGCACTTTTAATGATGCCCATTCTGACTATAGTGAGACGGCATCAAGTATCTTAAAACACTTTAACCTTAAATTTTCTAATAGCTAAGGACACTTTCGTTTTAACATTTAAAATTATTTCTTAGCCACTCGCGTTTCTTCTTATTCCGTTGTGTTCTGTCGCCTGTTTTTCAAATTGAGTTGTCCATTTTCTTTGAGTTTAGGTTTTTGGTTTCTGTTTTGTTTTGTTTTTGAATTCTTCGTGCATTTTAGTCACTAATCCTGCATTCAATGTATGGTTGTCAAATATTTTTTCTATATTTTGTGGGTCGACTCTTCACTTCATTAACATTTTCCCTCGCTGTACAGAAGCCTTTTTAGTTCCCTAAGCTCCCGTTTGTTGCCTGTTGGTCTTTTCTGCGATACCAGAGTCTTTTTATTATTATTATTATTTTTTTGGTTCTTTTTTTTTTTTTTTTTCGGAGCTGGGGACCGAACCCAGGGCCTTGCGCTTCCTAGGTAAGCGCTCTACCACTGAGCTAAATCCCCAACCCCTGATACCAGAGTCTTAATTAGCAAACTCTAACCCAAGCCTGTATGGTAAAAGGCGTCCCATACTTATTCCTCCTGCAGTGTCAGGGTGTCACTTCCTCTCTTGAGGTCCTGGATCCATCTTTTTCCGGGGTGAAAGGTAAGGATCTAGGGTTATTCTACATGGTGCTAAACCTGGATACAGGTTTTCCAACACTGTGTTAATGACGCTGTCTTTTCTTCAGTGTATGCCTTTGGTTTCTTTGTCAAGCCTTAGACAGCTGTAGCTGTGTAAGGTTTTATTGGGCCCCCCTCCTTACTTCATTTGTTTCCATGCCCGTTTTTGTGCCTCGAACCCATCTGTTTTTATGGCTCTATGGTATAACTTGGAATCAGGGATGGTGATACCTCGAGCAGTGTTATTTTTGTCAAGGATTGGTTTGGCAATCTCTGGTCTTTTGTGCATCCATATGCAATTTAAGCTTTTTCTTTTAATTCTGTGAAGAATGTCGCTGAAATCGTGACTGAGATTACATTGACTATGAAGGTTGCTTTGGTAATATGACCATTTTCAAAATGCAGACTCTTTGTATCCATGAGCATGCGAAGTTCTTTCCTCTTCCAGCGACTTCCTGGATTTCTTTCTTCAGGGCCTTGATGCTTTCATAGTAGCAGATTTTCATGACCTTGCTTAGACTTATTAGGTTGTTAAAAATGGGGTTATTTCACTGATTTCTTTTTTCAGTGTGTTTGTCATTGGTATATAGAAAGAATACGGATTTTCTGGGATGCAAATTTAGAAAAGAGGCAGAAGGAACACACATTCAGAGCCTGCCCCACATGTGGCCCATACATATACAGCCACCAAACTAGATAAGATGGATGAAGCAAAGAAGTGCAGGCCACAGGAACCGGATGTAGATCTCTCCTGAGAGGCACAGCCAGAATACAGCAAATACATAGGCGAATGCCAGCAGCAAACCACTGAACTGAGAATGGGACCCCCATTGGAGGAATCAGAGAAAGGACTGGAAGAGCTTGAAGGGGCTTGAGACTCCATATGAACAACAATGCCAACCAACCAGAGCTTCCAGGGACTAAGCCACTACCCAAAGACTATACATGGACTGACCCTGGGGTCCAACCTCATCGGTAGCAATGAATATCCTAGTAAGGGCACCAGTGGAAGGGGAAGCCCTTGATCCTGCCAAGACTGAACCCCCAGTGAACATGATTGCTGGGGGGAGGGCGGTAATGGGGGGAGGATGGGGAGGGGAACACCCATAAAGAAGGGGAGGGGGAGGGGTTAGGGGGATGTTGGCCCGGAAACCGGGAAAGGGAATAACAATCGAAATGTAAATAAGAAAAACCCAAGTTAATAAAGATGAAAAAAAAAGTGGAAAGTATGAAAAAAAAAAGAATACGGATTTACATGATTTTGTGTCCTTCTACTTCAGGAAGAGTGTTTTATCAGCTCTGAAGGGTTGTTTGCTTGTTCGTTCGTTCGTTTGGTGTAGTCTTCAGGTTTTATTATGTGTAAGATCATTACCTTTGCAAAAGGAGACACTGATTTCTTTTGCTATTTGTATCCTTTTAATTCATCCCCTGACTAATTGCCCTAGCAAGGACTTCATTATTTGAAGATGAGGAGGAGTAGAAAAGGTGATCAGACTCCTCCTGTTCCTGGTTTGAATGGGATGTTTACAGTTGTTCTCCACTTAGCGTGATGCTGGCTGTACTTCTGTGCACACAGCCTTTGTTATGCTGGTGCCTTCTCTTACCATCCCCAGCCTCTCTGTGACTTTTTCCTTCTGAAGGGATGTTAGATGTTGTCGGCAGCCTTTTCTGCATCTATTGACATGACCATGTGATTTTCTTTTTCTTTTTTAAAGGCAGGAACTATACTTCTTTCTTTTCTTTGAGATTTATTTATTTTATGTATGTGAGTACAGTGTAGCTGTCTTTAGGCACACCAGAAGAGGCCATCAGATCCTGTTACAGATGGCTGTGAGCCACCATGTGGTTGCTGGGAACTGAACTCAGGACCTCTGGGAGAGCTGTTAGAGCTCTTAACCACTGAGCCATCTCTCCGGCTTGACCATGTGATTTTCAATTATGTGATGAGATATATTTATTGATTCCCATATGCTGAATCATCCCTGCATTCCCAAAATGAAGTCACCTTGAATACAGTGAATGATCTTTTTGGTGAAATCTTGAGTTTGGTTTGCCAGCATTTTATTCATAATTTTTGCATCCCTATTCATCAGGAAGTTCTGTATTTTTCTCTTTTTGTTCTGTCTTTGTCTGGTTTGGGTACCAGGTTAATAATGGTTCCATAAAAAATTTGGAAGCATTTCTTCCCTTTCTCTTTTGTGAAATAATTTGAATGATACTGCTATTAGTTCTTCTTTGAAGAACCTGATAGAATTCTGCAGTGACTCTATATCCGGTTGTGGGATGTTTTCTGTTAGAAAATTTTATTATCATGGTTGTTGTTGTTGCTATTGTTATTATTGTTACTGCTTCAAACACATTGTTAATAGAACTTTTTTAAATGTTAATTTTATCTTGATTTAATTTTGATAAGTCATATGCATCTAAAAATTTATCCTTTTTGTTTAGATTTTCCAATTATTAGAATATACACTTAAAGTTGCATCTTATAGTTTTCTGAATATTATTGGTATCTATTATTATCTTTTTTATCTCAAATTTTTTATTTGTGTATTCTCTTTTAGTTAATTTGGATATTATTTATCTTTTCAAGGAAGTCAAGTAGTTTCAATTATGCTTTTGTAACATTTGTTTGTATTTTATTAGTTTCTTCTCTGGCCTTCATTATTACTTCCCATCTACTGCTTTTAGCTTTGGATTGATCTTATTTTTATAAAGTCTCAGTTGCACTATTGAGTTATTAATTTAAAAATTCTCAAAAATTTAAAAATATCTATTGTGTATGTATGCATGCATGGACACATCTGTGCCATGCTCCAGGGGTCAGACGAAGCATTGGATCCCCTGGAACTGGAGTTTCAGAGGGTCGTGAGCCAACATGTGGGTGTGCTGAGAACTGAACCTGGGTCCTCTGCAAGATCATGAAGTGCATTTAATTACTGGCCACATCTTTCTAGGTCCAGAAAGCATTGGCCTTTTTGTGCTACGAATGTTCCTCTTAGGGCACCCTTCACTGTGTTCCATAGATTTTGGTATGTTGGATTTTCACTCACATTCTAAGATTACTTTCCCCTTCTTGCTTTTCAGTGACTTCTTAGCTTTCAATAGTGTGCGGTTTGGTCTCCATTAGTTTGTGTCTTTTGTCTCTTGCTGTTGACACCATCTGCACTCCATTGTGTTTGGACAGAACACAGGATGTCATCCCACCTTTCCGATATTGGTTGAGACCTTCTTTTTGTCCCACGTGCTGCTGAGGAGACCGTGCATTCTTTAGGGTTTGGGTGGGTGTTCTGCAACATTTATTAAGTCCATTTGATTTATGGTGTCATTTTACATCATTGCTTCTGTGTTAAATTTTTGTCTGGGTAATTTATTTATCAGAGACAATGGGGTATTGAAGTCCCCCTGTCTTAGTTAGGGTTTTATTGTTATGAACAGACACTATGACCAATGTAAGTTTTATAAAGGATAACATTTAATTGGGGCTGTCTTACAGGTTTGAAGGTTCAGTCCATCAAGGCAGGAGCATAGCAGCACCCAGGCAGGCATGGTGCAGGAGAAGCTGGGTTCTACATCTTCACCCAAAGGAAGCCAGGAACAGACTGAGCACCCCGGATATAGAGTCACTGCAGAATTCTATCAGTTCTTCAAAGAAGAACTAATAGCAGTATCATTCAAATTATTTCACAAAAGAGAAAGGGAAGGAATGCTTCCAAATTTTTTATGGAACCATTATTAACCTGGTACCCAAACCAGACAAAGACAGAACAAAAAGAGAAAAGTACAGAACTTCCTGATGAATAGGGATGCAAAAATTATGAATAAAATGCTGGCAAACCAAACTCAAGTTTTCATAGTGACACACTTCCTCCAACAAGGTCACACCTTCTAATAGTGTCACTCCCTGGCCAAGCATATGCAAACCATCACACCCGTACAATGACTATGTGGTAGTCAGTCTGTGGTTTACATCTACTGGTTTTGTTTTATGAAATTGGGTGCACCTGTGTCTGATGTGTGTATGTTTAAAACTGTAATGCTATCTTGATGGATTGTTCCCTTAACAAGAATGAAGTGGCCTTCTTTATCTCTTCAAACCACTTATGGTTTGCAACTATTTTGTCCAATATTAGAATAGCCCTGCTTGTGCACTAGTTCCATTTGCTTGATAGATCTTTTTCTATCCTTCTACCCAAAGGTAGTGGTCTATCCTTGATGGCAAAGTGTGTTTCTTGGAAGCAGAAAAAGATCTTGTTTTCTCACCCAATCTTCCAGTTTGTGCCTTTGTATTAGGGACTCAGAACTCCCTATAGTCAGAGTTATTATTGAAAGACGTGTACTAATTTCTATTTTAAAATTATTTTTTGGCACTTTCTCAGACTTTTCTTCAAGACATAAGCTCACTTCTGGCTGGCTTTGACCTAGACAGATGCCTGCATCTGCCTCCTATGTGCAGGGGTTAAAGGGCAGATACCATTACACAGTATCTTAAAAATGAACTACCCTGATGTTTATTCTTCTCCTGTGGCCTCTAGGGAGTGATTATCCTTCTCCTCACTTAAAATATTCCTCCCAGTTTCTTTTTTAGAGTTGGCTTAGTAGTAGTAATGAGGTTATTTCTTTTCCATTTATATAGGAATGCTTTGCTGGGTATAATATTTTAGATTGGAAATTATGATGTTCTAGAGCTTGGAATCCATCTTCCCAAGCCTTTCTGGCTTTAAAGTTTCCCATCACATACACAGCTGTTACGTGGTACGTGAGTTGGCTCTTTTCTCTAGCAGATTCTGGTGTCCTTTCTCTATTCTGTGTTTTTAGCGTTAACTATAATGTACCATATGGAGTTTTCTTTTATGGTTCTGTCTATTTAGCTTGCTTTAAGCCTCTTAGATGTGTAGGGTGATCCGTTTCTCACGATTTGAGATTTAAAAAAAAATTTTTTTTATTGAAAGCATTTTCTATGTCTTCCCCACATCCCCTACTCACAAGTCATAGGTGTGGTCTTTCATGGTGCCCTCAAGGTCTTGCATGTTCTGTTCAAGAGTTTTTTAAAAACATATCATCTCATTTGAGTCATTTAATTCCTCTACCTCATCTGTCTTCCAGAGGATCCATTCCATTGGTGTGGCTTTTGACTGAGCTGTGTATATATGACCAGTTGAAAATTTTGTTTCCAGCATCATTTTCGGTTCGGTTTTTCTTTAGTATTTGTATCCCTGTATTTAATTAAATTTTCATATCATTGTTTCTCCCATTTCGTTTAGTTACTTGTTCATTTGGTTTTCCTGCTTCAATCAGTTCGTCCCTCACCTCTCTCCAGTCACTTGGGTATTTTTTTATGTTCTCTATAAATTCCTTGAACATTTGCAGAGTTGTTCTGTTGAATTTTATGTCTTGAATTTCATCTAATTTTTTCTTCCACGGGGCCATTACTATGGGGTTAGTGATTCTTTTGGAGGGGACATACTGTCTTGGCTTTCCATATTGCTTATATCTTCCCAATGGACTTGGGTATCTGGACTTAGGTTGTTGGTTGTGTCTTTTGCTCACTGGGCCAGAGATTGGAGATGGGAGGCAGACTAGGAGGCTTGAGGGGAGACTAGACTGAGTTGAATTGAGTCAAGGTGATGGAGTTGCTTTCTGGGTCCTTGTAATATCAGGCAATCTATGTACATGGCTGTCCCACTGGAGGAGGGTCTTTCAAGACCCTACAGTTTCCTTCAGTTAATGAGCCAGTAGAGATATAATAATCGTTGTTGCCTTTGCAAATGTTATTATGCAATGAGCTCTGTTATAATTAAAATATTAATTTTATCATTTCCCACAGTATAACAACATAATAATTTCTATAAACTCTATCAATAAAGTACATACCAGAGGGAAAAGCTCTCCCGATCACTACCTCCCAAACTCATCTGTTGCCTTTGGGACTGCTGCAGACTCATTCGTTTTTTATCTCTCCTCCTTGTTGCCTGCTGATCTTACTGGATTAAGCCTGTATATGTGATTTTATTAATCCCGTATTTTATTTTACTTTGCTTATTTACTTTTGTGGTGCTTGGGATCAAACCGGGGTCCCTTAATGCTAGATAATTGTTCCACCACTGAATTACCCCTCTTCCTCACTGTGATATTTTAATATTCACTGACTTCAAGAAATCTTAGGATTAGCATGTCCATAGCCTGTTAGCATGAAGTCACTCCCAATCCGCTCCTTATCTTACCCATGAACTCCCTCGGATACGTTCACCACAGGCACGCTGGATGATTTTGCTTCCCATAACTCTGTGCATATTTAAGTCTTGACACCTTTGTACATCTGTTCCTTCTGTCTAAAACACTCCTTTTCTTCTTCCTCATCTTGCAACACTCTACTCATTTTGCTTCTGGGTCCAACTCAGATGACCATCACTTCTATCTATGACTCAGTTCTCTGCTTTTTAAAATGTGTATCGTACTTTACTTGGCCAATTAAACATTCCAAAATGGAGCGGGGAGAAGCTCAAGGACCCTTGGCTGGCAGGTGATGGCTGCTGGGATAGACAGCCACTTTCCTTTACAGGAGTGGCCACTATACGTAGAGGAATTTTAATCCAGCGACAAGGCTGCTCTGGCAAGTTATCCCATCCAAAGACCTAGGTCTGTGTGATCCAGTTGAAGTGACACCTTTAGTACCTTTGGCTGGAATACAGACACACACTTAGGGCACATGCCTTCCATTCCAAATAATGAAGGTAAAGTTAGCTTGCAGAAGGAAGCAGCCATATTTGTAAGTGACGTCTAACTGAGGGACAGACAAAGTGATGAATCAGAGAAAGATTTCACAAAATGAGTCAGAGATATGCTCTGCCCAATTCTCATGAGAACAGCCAGTAAACACGGGATCCTAAAGAGCAGCACGGAGTCAGGAGGGGAGGACAGTTCAGGTGAGTTCAGGCAATTCAGTGGAGTTCAGTTCAGTGCAGTTTTTGTGGTGCAGTTGAGTTCATTGTGAGTTCCATTTAGTTTATGCAGTTCATGCAGTGCAAGTCAACAATGGTAATTGGAGGGAAAAAATAAGGATCTAGAAGATTAGAACAAATTGACAGACTTAGTTTGAGGCCAAGAAGAACAATTTGGTGAGAAGCTGAGAGAGGTCAGTTTGAATCAGCTAGCTTGGAGAGGAGTTTGAGTCAGAACAACTGAATTGAACCAGCCAGCCAGAGTTCAAAAACAACCAGAAAGCGTAAGCATATTCAATATTAAGTCTCAGAGGCTGAAAACACTTTAGGCCTAGGTAAGGAGATACAAAGGCTAGAAGCTTCCAGGCCTAGGCCTGTGGATAGTCAGAATAGAAATGGAAACACTCTGGGCCCAGCCTAAGCCATTTGTAAAGCTTGGGTATGTCTCTCATCTCATCCCATTATCTGGTCAATAGAAGTTACTTTTACCATTGTAGGTTGCCCAAGCCCATTGTGTGAATCTGTGCCTGTGTGCATATAGAAAACACCAACTGGACCCAGTACATTAGAAGAAGGAGGGACAAGTGTCCTTGTGGAGTTAGAGGGTCATTTGGGTACATGCCCAGGAATGATATATCTGGATCCCAGGGTAGAATGATTCCCAAATTTCTGAGAGACAACCAAATTGATTTCCAAAGTGGTTATATAAGTTTGTACTCCCACCAACAATGGAGGAGTACTCCCCTTGCTCCACATACTCACCAGCATGTGCTGTCACTTGAATTTTTCGATCTTAGCCATTCTGACCAGTGTAAGTGGAATCTTCTAGTCATTTTGACTTGCATTTCCCTGATGACTAAGGATGTTGAACATTTCCTCAAGTGCTGCTCTGCCATTAGGGATTCCTCTATTGAGAATTCTCTGCTTAGCTCTGTACCCCACTTCTTGATTGGGTTATTTGATTCGTTGGTGTCTAATTTCTTGAGTTCTTTATATATTTTGGATATTGGCTCTCTGTCAGATGCAAGGTTGGTGGAGATCTTTTCCCATTTTGTAGGCTGCTGATTTGTCCCATTGATGGTGTCCTCTGCCTTATATCGATTTCATGGGGTCCCATTTACTGACTGTTGATCTTAGTGCCTGAGCTGTTGGTGTTCTGTTCAGGAAGTTGTCTCCTGTATCCATGCATTCAAGGCCATTCCCATCTTCTCTTCTATAGGATTTAATGTATCTAATTTTATGTTAAGGTCTTCCACCCACCTAGATCTGAGTTTTGTGCAGGGTAATAATATGGATCTATTTGCATTCCTCTACATACAGACATCCGGTTAGACCATCCCCATTTGCTGAAGATGCTTTCTTTTCCCATTGTGTGGTATTGGCATCTTTTTCAGAAAATCAAGTGTCTGTAAGTGTGTGGGTTTATTTCTGCATCTTTGATTCTATTCCATTCACCAATCTGTCTATTTTTATGCCAGTACCATGCATTTTTATTTTATTTTATTTTTTTATTAACTTGAGTATTTCTTATATACATTTCGAGTGTTATTCCCTTTCCGGTTTCCGGGCAAACATCCCCCTAATCCCTCCCCCTCCCCTTCTTTATGGGTGCTCCCCTCCTCATCCTCCCCCCATTGCCGCCCTCCCCCCAACAGTCTAGTTCACTGGGGGTTCAGTCTTAGCAGGACCCAGGGCTTTCCCTTCCACTGGTGCTCTTACTAGGATATTCATTGCTACCTATGAGGTCAGAGTCCAGGGTCAGTCCATGTATAGTCTTTGGGTAGTGGCTTAGTCCCTGGAAGCTCTGGTTGCTTGGCATTGTTGTTCATAAGGGGTCTCGAGCCCCTTCAAGCTCTTCCAGTTCTTTCTCTGATTCCTTCAACGGGGGTCCTATTCTCAGTTCAGTGGTTTGCTGCTGGCATTCGCCTCTGTATTTGCTGTATTCTGGCTGTGTCTCTCAGGAGCGATCTACATCCGGCTCCTGTCGGTCTGCACTTCTTTGCTTCATCCATCTTGTCTAATTGGATACCATGCAGTTTTTATTATTGTTTCTCTGTAGCACAGCCTGAAATCAGGGTCGTTATTTTAATGTACAACATTGTCTTAGCTATCCTAGTTTTGTTGTTGCTGTTGTTGTTGTTTGTTTGTTTGTTTGTGTTTCCATATGAAGTTTCAAGAGCAATAAAGAATTGTGTTGGAATTTTGATGGGGATTTCATTGAATTTGTAGATTGCTTTTGGTAAGATGGCCATTTTTACTATGTTAATTCTACAGACTCATGAGCATGGGAGATTTTTTTCATCTTCTGAAATCTTCTATTTCTTTCTTCAGAGTCTTGAAGTTCTTGTCATACAGATTTTTCATGTACTTGGTTACAGTTACTCCAGGATATTTTATATTATTTGTGGCTGTTGTGAAAGGTGTTGTTTCCCTACTTTGTTTCTCAGCCCATTTATCACTTGTTAAAAAGAGGGCTACTAAGTTTTTTAAAGTTAATTTTGTATCCAGCCACTTTTTGGAAGGTGTTTATCTGTAGGAGTTCCCTGATAGAACTTTTTGGGGTCACTTATATATACTATAATATCATCCATCTGCAAATAGTGATACTTTGACTTCTTCCTTGCCAATTTGTATCCCTTTGATCTCCTTTAGTTCTGCTATAGCTAGAACTTCAGGTACTATATTGAATAGATACAGAGAGAGTGGGCAGCCTTGTCTTGTCCCTGATATTAGTGGAATTGCTATAAGTTTCTCTCTCTAATTTGATGTTGGCTATTGACTTACTGTATATTGTATTTGGGGTGGGGGTTAGGTATGCTCATTGTATCCCTGATTTCTCCAAGATTTTTATCATGAAGGAATGTCAGATTTTGTCAAATGCTTTTTCAGCTTAATCAGACTGGAAACAACCTAGATGTCCCTGAACTGAAGAATGGAATCAAAAACTGTGGAGTATTTTACACGATGGAGTACTACTCAGCTATTAAAAACAGAGATATCATGAAATTTGCAGGCAAATGGATGAAGCTAGAAAATATCATTCTGAGTGAGGTAACCCAGACCCATGGTATGTACTCACTTACAAGTGGATATTAGCCATAAAATACAGGATAACCATGCTGTAATCCACAGCTATATAATAGGGAGGGCCCAAGGGAGGATGCTTGAATTTCACACAAAAGGGGGAATAAAACAGACATCGAAGGTAGATGGAGGGAAATGGTCAGGAGAAGGGGTAGAGAGGGGAATGGGGGCAGCCAGGTGTGTGGAGAGGGGTGATTGAGAGGGTTGGGAGAGAGAAGAGAAATCCATGGTGGGGAAGGCATCTCTGGGGTGAGCTGGAGACCTGGGACTGGGGAGACTCCTGAAGTCTATGGAGGTGACCCTAGCTGAGACTCCTAGCAGCAGGGGATAGAGCCTGATGTGGCCACCTCACGTATAAAGGAGACCCTTCCAGTGGAGGGAGGGGAACACCCACCTACCCACAAAAACTTTGATCCAAAATTTGTCCTGCTTACAAAATATGCAGGAAGCAGTGAGTAGAGGATGGCCAACCAATGACTGGCCCAATTTGAAACCTAACGAATGGGAGACAGCCCAACCCTGACACTATTAATGATACTCTGCCATGCTTGCAGACAGAAGCCTAGCATAACTGTTTTCTGAGAGACTTCATCCAGCAGCTGATGGAAACAGAGGCAGAGACACACAGCCAAACATTAGGCAGAGCTCAGGGAGTCTTGAGGAAGACTTGAGGGAAGGATGAGGGAGCTGGATGGGTCAAGGACAGCACAAGAAGGTCTGGGTGCATGGGGGCTCACAGAGACTGAACCACAACCAAAGATCATGCATGGCTGGCCCTAACCACCCCCTCAACACACATATGTAGCAGATGTGCAACCTGGTCTCCATGTGGGTCCCCTAACAAGTGGAGGGCGTGAGGGGGGCTGACTCTCACTCTGCTGTCTCCTTTCGAATCCCTTTCCCTAGCTGGGCTGCTTTGTCTAGTCTCAGTGGGAAAGGTTGCAGTTAGTCTTACTGTAATTTGATGTGCCAGGGCAGGTTGGTACCCATGGGGAGGACTTCTCTTCTCAGAGAAGAAGAGAAAGGGTTCTGAATGGGGAGAGGGGATGTGAGGGTGGGACTGGGAGGAGAGGAGGGACGGGGGGGGGGGTTTATGATCTGCAATTTGGATGTAAAGTGAGTGTGATGGTTTGCATATGCTTGGACAAGGAATGAACCTATAAGGAGGTGTGGCCTTGACGGAGTAGGTGTGGCCTTGTTGGAGGAAGTGTGTCATTGTGTGCATAGGCTTTAAGACCCTCCTCCTAGCTGCCTGGAAGTCAATATTTTGTTTGTCTTCAGAACAAGATGTAGAACTCTCAGCTCCTCCTGCACCCTGCCTACCTGGATACTGCCATGCTCCCACCTTGATGATAATGGACTGAACGTCTGAACCTGTAAGCCAGCCCAAATCATTGTCCATATAAGTGTGGCCTTGGTCACAGTGTCTGTTCACAGCAGTAAAAGCCTAAGACAGTGAGTAAGTAAATAAATTAAGGGGGA
This sequence comes from Rattus norvegicus, assembly GCF_021556685.1. Classification (NCBI taxonomy): domain Eukaryota; kingdom Metazoa; phylum Chordata; class Mammalia; order Rodentia; family Muridae; genus Rattus; species Rattus norvegicus. The sequence goes on along the minus strand of NC_141553.1, from coordinate 49,999,248 downwards.
AAAGTTTGAAAATTGAGCACACATACACATACATGCACACACACACACACACACACACACACACACACACACACACAAATAGGAGATTTAATGGGAAGTCCTAGGGTGTGTTGAAGGAAAGAATGAGGGGTTGACATGCTCAAAATATATTATGTATCTGTGTGAGGATTTCAAAGAATACATTTTAAAGTCTTATTAAAATACTTATTATTTTTATGTCCATAGAACCTTCTAATGTGCATATGTTTAGCAGGCTCTAAGAACAATGCCTGTTTTCTTTTTTCTTTGTTTTATTTTTAATCTCTCTACAGGTCTCCATAGCCCTGGGTGTCCCAGAACTAACAACGTAGACCATGTTGGCCTCACACTCACACACACATGCCTGCCTCTGCCTCCCAAGGGCTGGGATTAAAAGCACCATGCCTGGCTTTATTTTGTTTTGTTTCAACTAGAGCTTTATTATAAAGAACTTTCAGATAAAAAAAAATCACACACCCAAATTAACCAGTCTCAAAGTCTATACATCTCAATGAATGTATATCAAATGCATGTTTAAGTGAAATAAATCCACCACGTTATCTGCTGTTTACCCAGTGAAAGACCAAAGATGCCAGAAGCGTAGTTAACAAAATTCATGAATGAACACACACCCTGGGACCTGGGCACACTTAGACCAGCCACATCCACTTCACTTTACAACTCCACGCAGTGACATCAACGGTTCTGAAGCACGGCAAAGCATTCTCGCGATTCAAATCTGTGATTAGGAATTTCAGTGGCAGGAGCTGAGATCTATGGGTCTGCGTGTCTTTTTAAGGGCTTAATCACAGCTAGTCAGAAACCCAGGCTAATAAGAGCGTTTCATTCCTTAAGCATCCTAATTAATTGATGTTTAGCATATGGGTTACCAAATTTGCCTTTTAAAGTTTGCATTTAGAGGTTGCAAATACATCTATTAGTATGAATTTCTAGGTCAGTAAGGTTTTGATTTGCAGTATTTAATGTTTGCATAATTTAACCTTTGCCTGACTTTGAAGAATTATTCCACAGACCCCACATTTCTCTCCTTAATGGAATGATTTGCTACAAAGTGGCCACTGGGATGACATTGTCATGATCTTTGGGGGCACTCCTCATTGGGTCTGGTTTAGTTTGAATCTTGGAACCCTCCTTTTCGTTCTAGAAGCCGACAGATTTGAGTCTCACTCTCCTCACATTGTGGCACATGGAATGGATTTTCCGATGGTTTGACCTTCTCCTGAGTCCTGCCCCTTAAGATGGAGAGAGAATGTGTGGGACAGCTTGTGAGATGGGAGCTGGAGAAGGAAAATTAAGTCTTAAATGAAATTTTCCTGTGGCCTGGTCTCCTGAGCCTCTTAACCTGCTCTCTAATCTCCTGAGTTCCCACTCCCTTCCCATTAAAATAAACATATGTGTCTCTGTGGGAACATATATGTACAGATATATTCCTTTCTAAATTAAAATTTTATAACACACACATATATGGAGAAGAGAGAAATATAGACACACACACACACACACACACACACAGAGAGAGAGAGAGAGAGAGAGAGAGAGAGAGAGAGAGAGAGAGAGAGAGAGAGATTCTCATTGTGTCTGTAGCCCTAGCTTGGCCTCTACCCACCCTTGCCTTCTTCGTACTGAGATTAAAAACATGTTCCATCACACCCAGCATAATATATTACATTTTAATTGACACATATTTATGGGGCTCAACCTGACATTTCAATATAGGTATGTTGCTGTAAAATTAAATAAAATGGGGTCTTTTATCCCACACTAGGTCTGACATCATAGTGCCCTAAGACATCTGTTAGATCTCTTCATCTCAGTCAGCAAAGCGTCTCACCCTCTCTGCTCCGTCCCATATCACACTGCCGATGGCTTCTCTCTGAGCCTGGCAGCCATCTCTCTACCCATCCAGTCCCCAAGGCAGGCTGCCACCATGCCAGACACACACATCCCAACTCCGTGGCGGCCCAGTGTCTCCAGTGACCACACACTCTTGAATTCAATTAAATTGCCACATGAAAGAACACACAACACAATAACCTCTGGTCCAATAGATAAGATATAATTGTCCACCTAGACATACAAAGCCCTGCACACATCCAGCCCTTAAGGGTATTCAGAATAATAAAAAAAGAAAAAAAAAAACAAAAACAAAAACAAAAATAAAATAAAATAAAGAAAAATAAAAAAAGAGTATTCATAATAACTTGTTCATGTGCAGAGAGGAATCTTAACATCCTCCTCCATGTTCTCTTGGCTGCCTCCTCCCTCTTGATCCAGTCTCCTCCTCTCTAAAACTTTTCTCCCGCCATCCTTCCTTCTCATCCAATGACAGGCCTCCTTCTATCCTGTACCTGCCTACACCTGTGTGATGACATCATCCTACATGTGTACATAGTGTTTAATAGGCAGACCATGAGAATGGCATATCTATTAACTCATCTGTTTATCATTTCCCATTTATCACTTTTTGCATTGGGGATGATCAAAATCATCTCCTAAATGTTCAAATAAGTAATTGTTGCCAACCATAGTTATCCTACAGTACTATAAATCACTGGGAGTTAGTCTCCTTTGGCCTGTGAGAATGCTTGACAGGTGAGATCTCTGTGAGTTTCAGGCCATTCAGAACTATAAAGTGAGACCTGACTTAAAAAAACGTCGAGGCAAGAATTCTTCCTTAACATCTGATATACGAATTTAGCAGCTATAATGTAATTAAACAACAACAGACATACAGCTGCTATCCCAAGACTCGCTATTAAATCTTTAACTTATCTATTTAGTTTTTGATGATTTTTTTTCCTATGGAAATGTATAACATAGTATCATACTCAAAACTTCGGAGTCTTTTCTGCTCAACATCTTCCCTCTAGGGTATAATAAAAAGACAACATATGGCCCAAGAGAACACTGAAGACGAATCTTCTGTGGTAGAAAAATGTTTCTTGCTACACAGAATGTTTCTCAAAGGAGGAGGGTCAAACCAGATCTCTGTCCTTTGTAACTGTTTACTGAGCACCATGGTTGATTGGAAAATATTAAAATATAGTATGCTCCTTTTGAAGTGTTGGGTACTTTGTTATGGATGATTTAGTTTCCATAACAACCATGCAAAAATTAGAATAAAGATGAAGTTATAATTATTTAACACACCCATGAGCTTGGTTTCCGCCCCAAAAGTGTTAACATGTCTGAGCACTTGAGCATAGAACAGCAGCCATGTAGTTTGGGTCAAACCGTGCTTCATCTCTTGGGGGGTCAGCAAGATGGAATTTGTTCAGATCTCCTTTTTTTCCTATTGGTGTGAAGTAAGTAAACGTTTTTGAAAAAGATTCATTCATTCATTCATTCATTCAATGCATATGACTACTCTAACTGCATATATACCTGCACACTGGAAGAGGACTTCAGACCACATTATAGATGGCTGTGAGCCACCATGTGGTTACTGGGAATTAACTTGGGATCTCTGGAAGAACGGCCGTGCTCATAACTGCCGTAAGTAAACATTTTTAAGGCTTCTTTTTGTTGGTTCACATCTGGAACCTCAGAACGCAGAAGGCTGAGGCAGGATAATTTCCCAGAGATCAAGAGTAGCTCAGCCTATACGGTGGTTTAAATATGCTTGGCCCGTGGGACGTGTCGCCATTAGGAGGTGTGCCCTTGTTGGAGGAAGTGAGACATCATGGGGGGTAAGCTTTGAGGTCCTACGTTCAAGGTCTGCTCAGTGCAGAATAGAGACCCTCCTCCTGGCTGTCTGCAGAAGACAAGATATAGTCTTAGCTCCTCCAGCATCATGTCTATCTGCTTGCTGCCATGTTCCCACCATGATGATAATAGACCAAACCTCTGAAACTGTAAGGCAGCCCCAATTAAATGTCCCTTATAAGAGTTGCCTTGGTCATGGTGTCTCTGTTCACAGAAATGGAACCCCTAAGACAGGGTGCATAATAAAAGGTCTAGTGTGTGTGTGTGTGTGTGTGTGTGTGTGTGTGTGTGTGTACTACATAGCTACATAGCAAGACTCTATCTCAAAATCAAACAGGGAGGCAGGGAAGGATCGAGAGTGAGGAGGTTTTATTTTATCAATGAATGGCATCAGGGAAGGCAAAGGAACTTAAAGAGAATTAAGATATTAAGGTAATGTTTATATTTACCAGAACTTTAAACCTTTTGATTAATTAACAATGTTGTGTGTATAAATTAGTCTTATGACATTTATTGTAAAAAGGTTTTATTTTTATTATTTTTCATTATGTGTTTGTGTGCATGTGTGGTATGTGCATGAGTTGGGTCTTCCTGGAGCTGGAGTTATAGACAGTTGTGAGCTGCTGGATGTGGGTACTGAGACCTGAGCTTGGGTCCTCTGGAAGAGCATCATGCTCTCCCAACCACTGAGCCATCTCTCTAGTGCCAAGCTTTTCTTTTCTTCTTTTTCCTCTTTCTTTTCTTTTTTCTTCTTTCTTTCTTCTCTTTTCTTTTTCTCTTTCTCTTTTCTTTTTTCTCTTTCTTTCCCTTTTGTTTCTTTTCTTTTTTGTTTTTTCCCTTTCTTCCTTTCTTTCTTTCTCTCTTTCTTTCTTCCTTTCTTTCTTTCTTTCTTTCTCTCTTTCTTTCTTCCCTTCTTTCTTCCTCCCTTCCTTTGAGAAGGATTTCCTTAGACCAGGCTGGCTTTAAACAGCCACAGAGATCCACCCGCCACTGACTGGAATTTAAGGGTGTACAGTGGCATATATGTTGGTTTTTTCAATCACCTTTTAATGGATAGGACTGCATTTGAGATAACCCAAATATCATGTGTTAGGAAAGATGCTTTTCTTAGACTCTTAACAGATACATAAAATCTCAATTAACTTTTGATTAACAATGTTTTGTGTTTCAGTTGGTCTTAGGATATTTTTAGAGCCGCAAGCTATTTTCATTTCTATTTATACAGAAAACAACGAGGCAGATAATGCCCTACAAATTTACTGAAGGTAGATGGAAAACTCTGTTTCTCAAACTGAAAAAAGTCAACTGGAGTCACAGAGTGAATAAACACATAAGCTACACTGATGTAAAATCCACAAGCATTTGCTAAAATGGCCTTTTTTCCCCCTGAATAATCAGAGTCAACCTAGTTCCTAACCCTGACATGAGGAGGTGGAGGCAGACAGTCTCAGGGAGGTGGGCTTCTCATCCTTCACGCTTTCCTCTCCACACTGGCCTGGATCTTGGATTTGGAGAGTGGGCGGCATTTGCTCCTTAGCCATGACGTTCTTTATATGTCATACACGGAGATGGGATAATCCTCTGACTCTCTGAGGGTATAGATCACAGCCATTCTATAGTGTCTCAGAGCCATACTTGTCCAGTTCTCAGTCACACATAAATCAAGGTGGATGGAGAGAACTTCTAGTCACCCAGGCCCTTCTGGCCAGCCTCCTTTATATCACCACGCTTATCCCCATGTGCCCGCCTGGACCATGTTGGTCTGGGGCATTCTCTATGGCTAGCTTCTGTTGTGGGTTCCATCTTGGAAGGATGGAGCCACATCTGTTCTTTTTCTCCTATCTTCAGAGTCCTTTAGACTCCGCAGATGTTTCGTGTGCCCTCTCCCTCTTGCTCAAGCACTGGGACTGGGCTGGGTCGATCTCTCCAATAGCTGCGCTCCATTTCTCATCTACTACGGCCTTTCCTCAAACTCAGGAAGCTGTGATCTCTTTCTGAATTGGGAAGACTCCCCTTGTGTCTTAGCTAGGGTTTCCATTGCTGTGAAGAGACGCCATGACCAACAACAACTCTTGTAAAGGCAAACATTTAATTGAACTTAGCTTTCAGTCTCAGATGTATTAGTCCGTTATCATCATGGCGGGAAGCATGGCAACGCGCAAGCAGACATGGTGCCGGAGCAGGAACCGACAGTTGTACATCTTGATCTGAAGGCATCTGAGAGAAGACTGGCTTCCAGGCAGCTAAGAGGAAGAGTCTCAAACCCTATGCTAAAAGTGATGTAGCCTTCCTCCAACAAGGTTACATCTCTTCTAACAAGGCCACACCTCCTCCAGCAAGGCCACACCTCCTCTAACAAGGCCACACCTTCTCCAACAAGGCCACACCTCCTCCAGCAAGGCCACACCTCCTCGAACAAGGCCACACCTCCTCCAACAAGGTTACATCTCCTCTAACAAGGCCACACCTCCTCCAGCAAGGCCACACCTCCTCTAACAAGGCCACACCTCCTCTGACAAGGCCACACCTCCTAATAATGCCACTGGGCCGAGCGTATTCAAACCACCACACTTTGGTTTCTCATCTTTGCAAACATCAACTTCACACAGACTGTAAAATCATAATCTTTCATACCAGAGAGTCCTAATACTCAAAATCTAGGGTTTTCTGACTTAAACAAAAATAGTGTTTTCTCCTAACTACTGCTATCACTTGGGATTTCCCAAACCCATTTTAAAACTCTAAAGTCACCGAGCAGCGGTGGCATACCACACTTTTAATCCCAACGCTTCGGAGGCGAAGATAGGCGGATCTCAGAGAGTTCAAGGCCAGCCTGGTCTACAGAGGGAGTTCCGGGACAGCCAAGGCTAATCAGAGAAACCCTGTCTCACCACCCCCTCCCCCAAAAAGAACCCAACCAACCAGCCAGCCAATCAAAAAATTTGAAAGTCATAGGCAAGTCATGTTGATCTGTGGATTTCCTTTCTCCCAAAACCATAGATGCCAAAGCCTGATTTGAATCAAGGGATATATCGGAAATTAAAGAAATAACAGAGACAAACAAAACACTTCTCGACATATCAAAACGTTATCTCGCCACAGATGGGAGCCGCCTTACACCTCGTCTTTGATCTAGTTTCTCCTTGATTTTCAAACTTACTTTATTTTCTAATTAATGGCTCGAGAGGTTGACAAATGGACAACGGCCAGCCCACATATGGCAATAGGATTCTGACTGGGCTGCAGCAAAGGCCAGAGTAGCCAAGCCACTGTCTCTGGCTGCCAGCAGAAAGGTTCAGACTTAGTCAATGTCTGGCACCTTTTCAATTCCTGACCAAGTCTCTTCCAGCTCATAGCAAACCAGAAAAAGCCAAATATGCTCTCTAAAGCGATCACGTAGTATACCTTGCTTCCACTCAGCTAGTTCTTCGGTTGGCTTGCCCGCAGCCTTCCCTTGTGAGCAGCCTCCCATCAGAGCACACCTGGAGCCTTTCTTTCTCTCTTTTCCCCTGCCCCACTACGAAGCCTTTCCACTCTCATGCCGGCCTTTGACTCTCTGCCAAGTCCAAGTGATGGTGGCTGACTCCCTTGCTCTAAATAAATAGCCTTTGTTCATGTTTGGGTGGGCTTCATTTGTCTCCCCGGGCTTCCTGCACATAAAGCCCTATATTCAGTTGTGTGCTTTGATAGCTAAGCTTCACTGACTTTTTTTTTTTTTTTTTTTGCACAGAGACATTTGGAGTGAATAAATACTGGGCTTTGATTTCTGCTTTGATGAGTAAGAATTAAAAATTATAACTTGAAATCACTTTGCCCTTGAGTTTATAGGTTCTGGCATGCCTGTCTCAGATGGGTACAACTGTAATATTCTCAGACGTATATCCGAAATTCTCATCTTCGCAAGTTAAAATTAATACACTTTAGCAAGTTAGTATCCAGAGGGGGCCACCGTTATGCATTAATTTGGACATGAAGGATGTTTTTTTTTTAAGCAGGTTTTTTTTTTGTTTTTTGTTTTTTGTTTTTTTTTCCGGAGCTGGGGACCGAACCCAGGGCCTTGCGCTTGCTAGCCAAGTGCTCTACCGCTGAGCTAAATCCCCAACCCCGAAGGATGTTTTTTATTACGTAGACAATTGTTCCTCACGTGTCAGTTCCTGTTGGTTGTCATATAACTGTATTGCTATGCACGGATAAACCGGAGGCCTTAGTGAAATAGTAATGGTCCTTAGAAGAGCGTGTTATGTGATTATGTATACAGAAAGCTGTGGGTTACTTCCAAGTCATTGAAAAACATAGTTTGCGGTCATCACAGCAATATTTTGAAGTATCAATTACAATGTTCATTTCACAAACGAAGAACTGATCAGTAAATTAGAATGGTGTATTTGAGCCCTCCCCCCGACCCCTGCTGCCAGAAAGATGAGGTCCCTCATTCTACTGTAAAGTACCTTAAGTTTGCACAAAGCTGGTATGAGGTGGGGAACTTCCTATGTGCCAGTGATGAGGTGGCAAAGCCCATCCTCTTCGGGCTAGGGGGCAGTCTTCACCTGGGATGGCCAAGGACATGAAGTGTGCTTGTAGCAGCAGGAAGAGGGCCCTCTTGGTGTTCAGCGGTGAAGCTTAAAATGGCAGGTGCCCCACAGACACAAAGTAGACGTGGATGGACCTTGGTCTTTCCAGCCACGACATAATGCCTGTCCACCCTGCCTTTCTAATCCACGGGCTTTTTAACTATGGTCTGTAGCCTCGCTACAATCTTGCTATAGATTGCTCTTGGGCGTGCTGTCCTCATTGTCTCTGTCTAGCTCCACACCTCGAAAGTCTGAGCTCCTATCCTTCAGCTCCTTTAAAACTCTCGCTCCAACACTTTTCTCCTTCTCAAGACTTTCCACACAGAGGGTTTTGTGAACTACATGTTCTAAATTCCTTTTTAAAGGTTTAGTGTGGTGGCTGCAACCCAGCACCTAGGAAGCTGATGTATGAGGATCACTACAAGTTAGAGGACAGTTTAGATGACATAGTTCGTTTTAGGCTAGCCTGAGATACCAAAATGAGGGGGGAAAATCTTGTCTTAAAAATAACTGGGCTGGAGAGATGGTTCATTGATTAACAGCACCGGCAGCTTTTTCCAGAGGACCCATGTTCAATTCCTGGCACCCACATGGCAGCTTACAACTATCTATAAGTCCAGTTCCAGGGGATGTGATGCTCATGCCAGTGCATATAAAATATAAAACTAAATAAATTATAAAAAATAATCAATCAACCAACCAATAAAATAACACCATTTGCTTTCTTATTTGGTTGCTGCTTTTCTTTCAGATTCTACAGTTTGTGAGGTTTGGACATGATGTCACACACTTATAGTCCTGGCCCCAGTGAGGCTAAGGAAGGGGAATCTTAAATCTAAGGCTAGCCTAGGCTACAAAGCAAGTTTGTCAAAAACAAACAACCAAACACATCGCGAGGATTGAGAATCTGCTGGTTATCTTTGCCGCTGCCAAGCACGGCTGACTTTGTTGGAACTAGAAACACAAATCTTTGTTGTTTTAAGCCTCTGGGATTTTCCTAAGAACGGTTGCTTCCACTTTAACTCAAGGAAATCTAATGCCATGCTGATTGGCGAATATAATGTTAGATTATGTACCAGTGGCAAGAAATAGATGCCACTTAAAGAAGTAAGAATTCAAGGTAAAAATGTGTTTTAATCTGTGAAAATATGGGCCTCAGATAAGGTAGAATGTAGATTGTTACAGGAATTTACCAAATCAGATTAGCATAAAATTAAAAACTCCAGACAGGAAGTTATAAGTCCACGTCCCAGTACTTCTTAGCAACTTGCATAAGAGTCGGTGTGATTTGAAGATAACAAAAGCAGCTTCACAGGATGTTATGAATATTAAGTGAGATAATTCCTATCGCATGTTCAACATCCTAATCATATTTTAATTCTTACCTTTAGCTAGAGCGCAGAATTTGTACAAGACGAACACTCATTTCGAATGCTACCCAGAAAAACACTTTAAGATGCTTTGAGGGTACACTAATCCATTCTAGGTGAGAGCAAACTCATCTGTAGAAGACCACTCTGGGGTCTTCTCATCTGTCCTCTGATGTGTTTACTAGGTGAAGCAGGCCCAGATTAAGACCAAGAGGAACTCTAAAGTAGGAAGAACACCAAAAGGTAACTGAGGAATACACACAAGATTGGCCCTCTGCCTATCTTGGTGATTGACAGGGCTAATGAGGGGGGAAACTGAGGTCTAATTGTATACCAGGAGGCTTGGATGCTGTGTGTGGGCTGGAGGAAGGAGGGAGTCTTCAGAAACATATTTATGTTATTGCTTCTACCCACAGTTACACGTTTACAAAGAAGTTACTCAGGGAACATGATTCGACTCACGATTCTAAGTGTATAAAGCGCCAACTCTTGGTGTAACTAACTGCCTTCTACGGTACGTTTGGGAAAACAGAGATTCACGAACATGTAGCGATTACAGTTCCAAAGTTCAGGTCAGGGTAACGGTTTTTCCCAGATATACTGACAAGGAGTTTCCATTGTAAGTAAAGATCTGCTTCATGGGTTCTGGTCCAATCGTCTTACCTCAGTTTTCTAGAGGGCAGGGAGGAACAGGTGGCTGATGGATGTCATTAAACCCCTGGGCTGTTTCTTTAAAGTTACTCCCTTTGAAAGAAGTGCAGCTGCTTCTAAATATAAATCGGGGCTAGAGTTTACCTTTTCTGTTTACTTGTTTCTTAACTGGTGAAACTGTATCTAAGACAGGGGGTATACAACTTGTTACTTGATATCAGCCGAACAACAGTGAGTCAATTGTGACAGCTCTGGCAACCAAAGGAAACAGAGAAGACGTAAATATGTTTCCAAGAGACAAAGGCTTCTTATTGCATAGTTTATTTTACAACATGTGTCTGTAGTTTTACCAAGTTAAGGGGGAAAAACGTTTTCCCACCACCTCTCGAGCTAAACATGAAGAGGACAGAATGGAAAGAGCCAACCAGTTGTGGTCTCTGTATTGTTTGGGTGAAATTGTGATTTTTAAGAACACCGAGGACTTCCTCCTTTCCTCTACCAACAACAGTATAACAGAGATGCCCTCTGTCTAAAGTGCAGCCCACCATACACTGCACTCCTTAGTGATCTGGAAGGAGTCTGGGCTTCTCTTAGCCTTAACTACCCAGTCGCTGGAGGTTTTCCAAGGTCTACTGCAAAATTGGAACCCGGCCAGAGGACTTGGGGCTTTCAAGTTGGGTGCACGTTCCCTCGATTTCCATCTATTCCCTTCCTTAATTCCTTGCATCCTTGTAATGAATACAGGTTTTATTACCCCGAACCCCTGGCCTTTTACTATGACCCCCCTAAAAGGCAAAGGCTGTCTCTTAGTAGTTCCCACAGGCCTCCTGGATGGCTTGGGATAGACAGGTAATGGGAGCAGCCGGGTACCGCTTCCCCTCGCACCCTCAGCACGGGAAAGACAAGGTGCAAGGAATTGTTTTCCAGGGGACACTCCCAAATATTTGGCACTTGGTGTGTACGAAACACATTGTGCTAAAATGCAAAGCAGGCCTCTTGGAGTTGTTCAGCCCTGCAGAGTACGCTCCCAGATATCTTTAATTCGATGCTTAAGAGACAAAACAATGCTAAAATGCAAATTAGGCAAGGCAATACTCAGAATGAATCCCACTTGATAGGCTGAACTGAGATTTTAATGAAAAGCTTACTCATACCCCCACACCGAATTCATTCTATCTTTTAAGTACTTAAAAATGTGTAATTTTAAATTCCACCACTGTCATAATGAACACTCCGTAATAACAAGCCGGGGAACAATGGACAACCCCATATCACATTGTGTCAGGTAATTACAAAGTGGAGCGGCGTGGCAAAACTGAGCTGGGAACATCTAGGTGCCGTCCCTTTGCAGCGTGTGTAGGAGCTTTTCGGAGCTGTGTGTTGTCTCTGGAGCCTCGTCAAACGGTTCACGCCAAAACCTCAACCCAAAAGAGGGACAGGCGAAGCCGACCTTGGTCCAGGGCGTGGACAGAGGCGGCCCAAGAGGAAACACGTGAGCGCATGGAGGATGAGCCCGCAGATGCGAGTCTGGTAGAAGAGTGTAAAACCCGGCGGAGAGGAGAGGGTCCTGCCGTGCGTGGCGAGGACGTGGGGCTTCTGGAGGGAGGGATCCTGGGAGGGAATCCTGCGCGCACAGCAGAACCCACTAAGCCCAACCCTTCCCATTAAGCTCAGGGCATGGTGAGGGTGCAAGCCGGGTCACCCGGTAAAGATGCTACTTTGTAACAGAACATAAGCCTGCGTTTGGGGCAGAGGGGGGAGGGAGAGAGCAAGAAAGAAAATCAGGGAGCCGAAGGCTGAGTTGTCCTACTTCGAAGTCCTTCTCAGGAAGGCGAAAAGCTTCCTGGCAAACAGTCTGACGGCGCGCTGTGCTGGGGACCTGGCTAAGGGACATTCGGCCTCCACATAGTAGTCTGCAGTGGCCCCCGGAGCAGGACACTGGAGCCTGAGCGGTGGGTCCGGTCTAGGTTTCCCTCCGCTCCCCGGCGCTGCAACCCTGGGGCCGAGTGCTCGCCCTGCCTTCAGGTCCCTGCGCCCTTTCACCGCTCCACCTCCACCCTTCACCCCGATACGTTTTGCCTCAGCGGCCTCTAGGTCACCCTCAGAAGCCAGCTCCGAGCCCACCGAAGCCCACGGCACGGAGCTCTGGAGCAGGCAGGGTCGTTGCGAGGAGGTGGCGGCTGCGAGAAGGGCCGGTGCCCGCCGCCCAGGAACAGGCGGCCGCCAGCAGCCCCCGGAGCCGCGCAGCATCCGCGTCTACGACGACCGGGAAGCCACGCCCGCTCGCGAGCAGGGGGCTGGCCTTGTCCCCCCCCCCAGCCTCCCCTCCCTCGGACCCCTCCCCGCTCAGTCCCTCCCTCCGCCCGCGGCTCGGCTCGCGGGAGGCGCAGGGCGCCGGGGCTGGCGCGCTCTCCCGGGCGCACACACAGATCCACGCACGCACGCCCAGAGCAGCTGTCTCCGCCGTGGCCGGCGCTCCTCTCGCCCATGCGGACAGACAGAGCGCAGGAAGATGGCTGACGACTCCTTCGGGCCCCGAGGATGCAGCCCGGCGGCGGCGGGAGCGGGAGCGGCGGCGGTGGCACCGGCAGCGGCGGCAGCAGGAGCGGCGGCGGCGACGGCAGGAGCGGCGGCGGCGGCATCCCCGAGACTCCCCGGGCTACCCTTCCCCGTGACGGCCACTGACGGTCTCCGCCGCTAGAAGAGACCCCGCTCCTCCCTCGCCCGTCTCCCTCCCCCCCCAAACCCCCTCCCAGCCCCGGACCCGCCAGCCCCGCTACCTCCGCCAGCGTTGCCACCATCAGCACCACCTCCACCTCCGCCACCGCCACCGCCACCACCACCACCACCACTACCGCCGGCGGCGGCAGCAGCCATTTCATCTCCACAGAAACCAGACACAAAAACATGGCAGAAATGGAGAAAGAAGGGAGACCTCCGGAAAATAAAAGGAGCCGGAAACCAGCTCACCCCGTGAAGAGGGAAATCAACGAGGAGATGAAGGTATTTTCGGACTCGGGGGCCGGGGAGACCGAGCTCTTTATTCCGTCCGCTCCCTTCGGGCTGTTGTGTAGGCTGCGGGGGGGACAGGGGCGCGCTTGTCAGTTTCTGCCGGGTCCCTGGGACGCCTCAGCTCCCCCTCCAGGTGCAAAGCCGAAGCCAACTCACGGGCTGCATCTCCGAAATCTGCCAACCTCAGATTTGATGGGGGCGGGGGGCACACTATTTAACCTCACAAACCCTAGATCCGCACAGATGTTGCCGGGCGAGGGCATTGAACCCCAGTGGCGAGTGAGCTTGGTACAGAAGCTTTCCCGAGGGTCGGTGTAGCCTTTCTCCCTTTTTCGGAAATGAATCTCCGGACCCCTCCAAAGTTAAGAGGCGCTGGGCCGGGGCACCCGGGATACCTGGATTCCATCCCTCTTCCCGGTCCATCCCCAGGCTCGGTGATCCCGTTTTGCTCCAACTCGCCAGCTGCGGCCGTGTAGCTGTCAGTGCCCGAGGCTTGGGCCGGAGCGGCGCGGGTCGAGGACGCTGCAGCCAGCGGGCTCGCCTCGCTGTCCCCGGCCGCTCCTCTCCGCCGCTGCCCCGGCTCTCCCGCTCGCCTCTGCACGCCTCACTTTCCAGTTAGCAGACCCGGCAAGCCCGGCTGAAAGCCAGCTGTCTGAGGGGCGGCCTCCGCAGCCGCCTGCCCATTGTTCGCGAAGGCCAGCCCGGAGTCCTCTCTGCGAGGCCGGGCGCCCTGCCAGGCCAGCGGTGCTCCAGAGGTGGCTAGCGCAGCCTCCTGGCGCTCCAGCTGTTCGCGTTGAAGCCCAAGAACACGGCTCAGCCTGGGCTCTTCTCCTCACCCCCACTTCTTTATTTTCCTCAAAGTTGTGTGTTTTGCCTGGGCGAGGATTTTATCTTGCGTGTGCATTTCACGAGTTTCTCGATTTGAAAAAGAAATCTCTTTTCGTATATAGATGTGTTTCTATGACATTAAATATATATAAGGCTTGTTTTTTCACGTTTCTTGGTGTTCCCCACTTCTGCATGGAATCTTCAATAGGGTCAGGTGACTTGGTCAGCTTTGGTTAAGTTTGTATTTGAAAGGCAAACTGGTTAAAATGGTATGGGACTAATTCACTGTTAATTGCGGTTTTTGGCATCTTCTTGGTTATAGCGAGCACATTTGGTGAGAGGGTGCTGAGATGAAGCCCACATTTAGAAGGGGCAGACAGACACACATCTTATGTGTTTGTGAAACTAGGTGTATGTTGGTAGCTTTACCCCTCTCGCGGGAGTTTCACTTGTATTTCACGTTTTGGAAGTAGGGCTTTTATTTTGGGAGGTGGTGGTGAAGAATTTAGTGTCTGGAAGCAGGAGGTATCCGTCTGGGAAAGTTAGGAAGCTTTGCCTTGGAAATTAATACCATTCCCTGTAACAGAAACCACCATTGATTCTAATGATAGACAGTTTTAAAAAAAGAAAAGAAAGATCTGTGAAAGTTGTTTTCTCTCCATGTGGCCCAGTGTGCTCTACAGTTCTGGCCTTTCCCTCCTGTCTTGCCTTTCAACATTACTTTCCCCGTGTCCGTTTTTTAAATGGCGAGTGGGAGACAACCAGAGAAGGCCACCAGGCCACCACAGCTAGCTCTGGCCCTTTAAGATGCTGCCTAACGCCCTCTATATGGATGGCAGCTTTTAAGTTTCATAGGTTCTAGAATTACAAATTAGCTAATTTTAATCAAAACATGTGAAATGTTATCCCGGCTGGATATAAAGGCTGACTGTGCTCAATGCTTGGGGCTGGTGCTGTTGGCTTTGGCTGCAGGCTCTCCGTGGTTTGGGAGATAGTTGTCCTTCTACAGTATAACAGATGTTTGTCTGAACTAGGGAGGAAGAAACAAAAACAACATTGTGTGAAGGGGAAAAATTACACAGTTTTCAGCCCATGCTGCAAGACCGAGTATGGGATTAACCTGGATGCACAGAACTTCCTTTAAAAAAAAGTGTTATTTTTCTTTCTCTAAATTGCCTTCTACTATTTGAAGCCTCAATCCTTGTTTCATTCTGTGGCATTAAAAGAAACTCCCCCCACCCCTCGCCCCTTTAGCAGCACGTAATTCAATTGTGGCATTTTTCTCTCTGGTTTGGAACAAAATGAAAGGGTCTGGCAGAATTTTTCAGTCATGTCCCTGTACACCATGCCAGGGTGTCTAGTGGGTCTACAGGTATTCTTAAAAAAAAATGCCTTAAAAAAATCTTTGTTTAAAGTCGCTTCTCAAAGTCACAGACTTATTTTGAGCTCATTAATATTTTTTCTGAGTTTAATATTAATAGCCACAACAACAACCCCCTTTCCTGACCCCTCCTGGTATGATTATCCCATCAGCTTCCTGAACTGAAGTCTAGGGTAACATAATAAGTTGGTTGTCCTGTATAAAAATGTGTGCAACAAAATGTCATTCAGAACACAATGTAGCCTTGCACAGGTTCATATCAGTGCTGCCGGGGCAGCTTGGCTGTGTTTGTCTTCATCTGGACCAGTGTAAACCAAACCCTGGTAAGTAATCACAGCCCAGCAGAAAGAAAGGAATGTATACAGCTAGCGGGGCCTAAGCTGTAAAAACGGAAACCTGAGCCCCCACCTCGGATCACATATCAAGGCTTGAAGGTAGGGGAAATGAAACGGGAAAGGAGAGAGCGAATGGAAAAGTCAGCCTGGGAAGTGGAGGATCGGGAGGAGGCCCCCCTTGGGGAGATTTGGCCCAGGGATTAGGGAATTTTATCGCGGTGTACAGTGACCTACTCAGGTTTCAACACTCCTTGGATTGAGTTGCTTCTCTGTGAGCTGAAAGAAAAGGGACTGGTGTGTATGTGATTTTTCCCCCCTTCTCTCCTTTGGGTAATAGAAAGGACACTGGTACGAGTGTCTATTTTAAGTGCAGCAAATGCAGAGTGTCGGGAATGGCCGACAGAACTGCCTCACTCAGACACTTCAAGATTTTCCTAATCGTGACAATCGCAGAGTTAGCCAGAAATGGCTGGAGAAGGCTGAGGTTTAGCTGACACCAGTGATGGCAGTGGGGGTGGTCTTCACTCGGCTGTGGGCTAATGTTGGTTGCTGTTTCAGTAGATCAGATATCGGGTTACGCTTTCCGTTATCACTGGTTTAATGGGTATGGCAGTTGTAACAAATTTAAATTTGATACAATATAATTTTGTGTGTGAAAAGTACACGACTTGGCGTAGCTTGACTATGGTGTACTTCAGGGGAAAATGTCCTCCCAGCAGGAGTGTTTGTCTTCCTGGGAGCTTTGTGGTGTTTCTTTATCTTTGCTTCTTTTGACTCTGGCTTAGAGAAGAGCTGAGCAGATCCTTCTGCTGGACTTAGTTATAATTACCAAGCCTTCCTTAAGAGGCACCCTAAAGTGCTAGATAGTGAAGAAGGTGCTAAAAACTGAGCCAGCAATCAAAAAGTTGTATAGCTTGATTAACTTTGGGCTTCTAAAATGACTCTGTCTAAGTCGATGTAACTCTGCTATGCTGTTAGCTAACATGTGTCAGAGTCACATAGAAGTCAGGGCAGAGAAACTCCAACATGCGGAAGAGCTAGTGAGCTCAGGAGTTCTCCCAGAACATGGTAGATATCATAGAAAAGCTATGTCTTAATGAATGAACAGATATAAATATATGTATAAACTTTCTGTGATCAAGATATGTATTTGTGCACATAGCCTTAGTAAACTGTGCTCTGTAGGTCCCAAACAATAGCACAATTCAAAAAGTTCTAAACTAGAAGTAGAGGTGATGAGTCAAATTTTTATCTTTTAAAACTTTGACAAATCTAATGTGCTCAGATTGGGCATTCTGAGCTGGAAGCCTCCCATTCTCAATTTATTTACAGGGTTTGGCTTCTTTATCAAGTACTCAACTAAGGGTTATTTCTGTGGAATGTCACAAGGTCTCACCTTGGTATTTGTCTACAAATATCATCAATAACTAATTTGTACCCAGAATTATACTTCGGTTTTGTTTCCCACAGTTTGAGGGGTGCACATCTGTTAGTATTAGTAGGAACATTTCCATGGGACTTTCTGGTTTGTTCCCTGATGGTCTCTGTTGGGCTTTAGAAATGGCCTCTGTTAATTGCTGGGGACAGGAAAGCAAGCTACCGAGTTGAATGACTTGATGTTATAAAGAAAAATGAGAGGAATCAGAGTGTGGATTGGAAAAGTCCATGTGTTTAAGGCTGAAATGTCCAAGGTATGGTATATCTTAAGTCTCAGCTTGGGAAACACCATTCTGGGGTCAGTTGCAGTATGTCTCTGGAACTTAGTAAGTGGATTTAGGACCTTCTGGGACCTTTACACATTATATCAGACTGAGCTGGGGCCTCAGGTGTGCCATGTGGCAGGGTTAGGGGCTAAGGTAAGTGGGGCATAATCCTAGCCCCTTGGGAGCAGGGATGGGACATTGCTGAACCTTTGGCATTTCTCTCAGCTGCTCATTCCAGCCGGCCGGCCTTAAGAGATGGCACAAGTGGGGTTGGGGATTTAGCTCAGCGGTAGAGCGCTTGCCTAGAAAGCACAAGGCCCTGGGTTCGGTCCCCAGCTCCAAAAACAAAACAAAACAAAACAAAACAAAAACAAAAACAAAACAAAACAAAAACAAACAAACAAAAAAAAAACAAAAACCAAGAGATGGCACAAGGGCTCAGAGAGCTAAACGGTCTGTCCTAGTAGGATGAGATTTCTCTAAGAGTCTCCACTGGCAACTGGATGAGTATGGTGTGCGGTACAATACCGTTCTCTAAGCCCTGTACAGCTTGTAGGTTCCAAATACTAGGAAGTGGAAAAGGAGCACTCCACTCCCCCCCACCCCCCGAATCTGAAATAAGCATTTGAAATAGAAGAAAATGAGTCTGACAGACTCACTCCCTTCTGTGTTTCCTGCCTCGGTGCTTGCCAAGCACTGCTCCAAGGAGCCAAGTCCTGTTTTTCTTCTGGGAAAGACAGACTTATAGGAACCAAGAGGTAACGCAGTTCTAAGGAAAGTCAAAAACAGGGCCTCAATGAAGAGTAAATATTAGTGAGTGCGAGTGGTTCCTACAGGCAGACCTCCAGAGAAAGGCCAGCCTCTTTGGATCTTGATGTCTGAGGAAATGTCTGATTGACTTAATAAGGCTTTACACTTCTTTTTGAAAAAAAAAAGGTGTTAGAAGAGAAAAACGAGAAGGTAATAAACAGTATTCCTGGTGTCTAAAACTTCCTCTTCAGGGCTGAGCTATCTGCCACACTTGCTTTCTCTAACTAGTGAAATTATTGAATGTTTGCCTGAATGAAAAGGGACATTACAGTGTAGAAGGAGGGAAAATAGACCACTTTTTAAACACAGTGCCAGTTGAAACATAGAAACAGACATGGATGCTCATGTGAGCAAAGTCTGCTGAGTGTCTGTATTTTAGTCTCTGTAGACTGATGGATGGCCATTAGTCTCTCTCATCTATCAAAAGCCTTGGAAACACAAAACTTCAGGAAAGTCAAGTGTCTCTGACACAGACAGGAAAAAAAATGCAACAAGTCTTAGTGACTTTTTAGATTTTTTTTTTTAAGGCTAGTTTTGCGGCTGTGATAAAACACAGCTGCACACAGCTGTACACCTGCCATGACTGCCACTGTGCCAGCCAGGGCTACTAGCCACCCTTTCCCAGCATTTCTTTGACCCTTTTAGGGCAGGTGATGTCTTGGCAGTAAAGTACAATGAGGCACGTGATTGGTTACTGTACGTCTCATGGAAGCAACACAGATTTTATATGCGGCAGGAAATGATTTTGGTTTTATATGACAATTGTCTATCGGCAGAGTTTGGAAAATATCTGTAGAGAAGGAGGACTCTTCTCAGTTGTTCTGGTTTGGGGATCCGTGTTATAATGTATCCCCTGCACTATCTACTTTATTAAGATCAATGTGTCGATGGCTGGTTACATTGTTGCAAAGTGACCCAAAATAAAGCGCTGTGATTGTCTGTAAGGGACTTGAAGCAAGGAAGCTACAGCCAGACAAATAAAAGCGGAGTGCCCTGTATAAAGTCTATACCACGAGGGCCAGGCAGGCCACGTGTGTTAGTTTGTGCATGGTTATGGCTACCTAATCAGTCACCCGTGGGGGATCTGTCTTCTGCCATGTGACCCAGTGGGACTATAAATGTGGAAGCACTTTGCAGTCTGCGAGAGGCTTTTTACACATCTCTTCTGCACTATCTAAATTCCACTTCCTGACCTTTCTCTTAGCATAACCATAAAATAAAACTAGTCCACTGGGTCTGTGTTACAAGAGACAACTTAGACTCTGCCACGGGCCCCTCCTGAGCACAGAGCTGCAACTGATCTAAGCAAGTGCATTCATATTCCATTCTGGAACAAAGCCTCTGTCCAGTTCTCTATCTCTCTCTCTTAGCAAGGCCATGAGACTTTAAGAGTTGACCCCACGAGTCAGGCAGAACACATAGACGCAGCAAGAGAGAAAATATTTCGCAAAACTAATTATCATTTTGATATCCATAACCACGCCCAGCGGAGAGTTTCAGAATCTCCTCTCCCCGGACCGCTTTCCCTCAGCTTGTGAGCTGCTCTGGATCGGGAGTTTCCTCTTCCTTTCAAAGTACTTCTCATGCGCTCTACTTTTTGATAACACATGTCAGAATGTTGTGAAGTTAAGTAACGTAACTGACAGATCCTTTTTATTACCATTTAAGTTGTGGGTGTGCCTGATATGGTTGCCTATGAGTGAAACTATAGGTTAATTAATTTTTAATTGAAATTGGCTTTTTATTTCTTACAAAAACGGCACACGGTCATGACAGATAGTAGAATAAGTAATAGAAGTGGGCGAAGAGTGGGCTGGGGAGACGCTTAGCTGTTAGGAGCACACATTGCCCATGCAGAGGCCTGGCTTTAGATGGAAAGCTCACGACTGCCTCCAACACTTGCTCCACAGGATCTGATGCCCTCTTCTGGCCCCTAAAGGCACTGCACACACATGTACATATATTTCCACACAGTCGAAACACACACACACACACTGCAGCACAAATAATAAAAGTAATCAAAGAAGTCTCAGACAAGCAATAGAAAGCAAAATAAAGCTTTAATTTCCCAGTAGACATAATTATTGTCAGCATTATATATACATATCTATATACATATCTGTATATAAACATGTACATATATATACACACATAATATATATGTATATATATATGTATCTGTTTTCCATGTGTGATGTACAATTTAAAAAAGGAATTGGTTTTCCTTTAAAACTTATTATATTGCTAATAGCTTTTCAAGACACTAAAATGTATTTACAACATATATTTTAGCAGCAAAATGGCATTTTATTGTATGATTAGACTGAAATTTATTTAACAAAGTTCCAATTGTTTGATACTTAGGTTTTTCCCCCAAGAAAACAACATTGAGATAAGAATTTGTGAACATAAATCTCTTTGTACCTATTTTCTTAGGGTAGTTGCTAATGGATCCAAATACAACTGCCAAGTCAAACGGTATTTAAATGTTTAAAGGTTTTAATTCACAGTTCAATTATCTTTTCTAAAAATTGTAGCAATTAGAGTTCTCAGAAGTGTGAGGGTGCTTACTCGTATTATCGTTTTCTTTGAAGAAAATAGATAGGTCTCACTCACACAGCCCAGGCTGACCTTGAAATCCTTCTGTAGCACAGTCAGACCTTGAGTTTCTGATCCTCCCACTTCTACCTCTGCAGAGCTGTGATTCCAGGCCACAGTAACCAGCTTCTGCAGTGCAGGGGACCTAACTCAGAGCTCTGTGCATGGTAGGCAAGCACTCTACCAGCTACGTTCCTAGTCCTGAACTTTGATATTTATGTAAGACCTCTAGTTGGGTGAGCAAAGTGTCAAAGGAACATAGGAATTAAGATTCTCTCTCCCCCCTCTCTCCCTCTCCCTCCCTCCCCCCCCTCTCTCTCCCTCTTTCTCTCTCTTTCTCTCTCCCCCTCTCTCTCCATATATATATATATATATGTAATCTCTGTGTGTATTCAATATATATATATCATATCATATCATATCAAAAGAGCTTGAGAGGCAAAAAGAGAGGCTGGAGAGATGTCTCAGTGGGGAAAGTGCCTGTTGTATAAGTCTTCACATCCCCAGAACTCTTATAAAATCGCAGGTGCAGCTGCATGCCTGTAATCTCAGCTCTGGAAAGCCTTGGGGACAGAAGCAGGGAGGCTCATGGGGCCTTCTTTAGACATGCCAAATGTAATTGAATCAGCCATCTCCAGGTTCAGCGAGAGAATCTAAAACAAATAATGTGGAGAAGCAACTGAGGACACTCCCACTCCTCCTGTTCTCCATACACACGTGCGCATGTATCCACATACATCTGTGAATGTACATACATATGTGCACGTGCATGCGCATGCACAAATAAAAAGAAAAAAAGGAGGAATGAAGAAATAGTAAAAATGGCCTCCTTCATATCTCTGACCTAGCTGTTTAATTAACTTTATGAGAGCATGCCTTCAGACTGAGTGACAGAGCTGTAATCTATCCTTAGGAGGCCTGCCGGTAAGGGAGGGGGAAAGAGGCCTTGAAAGAGCTAGGGGTGGCTATTGGAAGTGCAAAGCACTCAGTCACGAGTGATGCCAGATAGTTGTAGAACGGGAAGATTCAGTTTCAAGTGTCAATTTTGCACATCCCATCTCCAATAATGCAAACTAATTAAGGGGAATCTAGGCTGCTGATCAAATGCGAAGGCAACCGGAGAGACAGCTGTAGATGTGCTCTGGTTGGAAGTCACCGACACCCTGAGGTGTGATTTCATTGAAAGGTCTTGGTTGATCCAGGAGGAAACTTCTTTGGAATTGCTGGCCCCTTGCCCCTGAATCTATAGTAGGATTAAACCCGGCATAAGAATCAGAAGATTAATCACAGCAATGTGCTTGCCAAAACAAGACCTACATAACGGCACCACAGGTGACATGCCAACATGGATGGGGGGGGGGGGGACTCTCACAAGGCCTCGCCCCTGAGTGAAGAGCTCTGGGCAATTAGTGACTGCTGAGAGGAGGGGAAGCAGTCCCCTCTGATAAGGGGATAAGCCCTCTGATAGTATCCAGTGCCAGGAGGTCATCCCTAAGCACGTATAATGCATGCACAATAGCAAAGAACACAGTCCTGTGTGTTTATGTATGTTTACACGTTTATATATGTCTGTACATATTATATATAGTTATATATGTAACAATAATAAAGGAGGTTACAATAATAAAGGAGAAAAAGTAAATTTGAGAGGGAGTAGGGGTGCTGGAGGAACCAGACAGGGAAGAACATGGGTGGAAATGGTATACTAATGTATGAAATTTTCAACAACCATTAGAGAAAAAAGAAGGAAAACACCTCTGTTTTGGTTCCGATGTCTCGTGATCTGCCACACTCCAATCTTCCGTGGTCCAATGAGGATTTCACTTCAGTTCACCAGAAGTTTATTGTGGAAACTAAACAGCCAACACGCAGGGCTATTGGAAGGGAACACGAGATTTAAAGGATGTGGTAACGCTGCAAACTGCTCTAAGACTTAGAAATTATCATTATAATTTTAGTGACCTATTTTCCAAACCCAAATTGGACCACATGGTACGAGAGAGGATTTTTGTGTCACTTCCAGAGGCAAGAAGCAGTCTGCACAATAGAATTCAGATGCCAAAGCATCGAGATTTCTGGCACATTCTGATGGTTTGTGAGAACAGTGATAAAGTATTTGAAATAACAACTGCTTGGTGGAATTTTTTTTTTTTTTTTGGTTCTTTTTTTCGGAGCTGGGGACCGAACCCAGGGCCTTGTGCTTCCTAGGTAAGCGCTCTACCACTGAGCTAAATCCCCAGCCCCTGCTTGGTGGAATTTATGTTGTGTGAGCACCATCATTTTGAGAGTGTTTTTGTTTTTGTTTTCAAAAACTGCATGGTTTTTGCATGTTAAGTAGAGGCTCCATTATTTCATATAATTCTAAAGCTGGGAGAAACTTTTGTAGAACTTTTATTTTGTGCACGTGGGAGTTTTGCATACCTATCTGTGCCTGAGGAAGGCATCTGATTCCCAGGGACTGGACTTAAAGATGGTTGCTAGTTGCTATGTAGATGCTGGGATTCGAACTTGCGTCCTTCAGAGGAGCAAAAGGAACTGTTAACTGCAGAGCCATTTCTCCAGCCCTCGAGGAACTTTTTTAAAGGTTTTAAGCCTTAGGTCTTCAGGAAGTAAAGAGAAAGACTGCTTGAAGGTTTGAGGCAGAAACAGATTTCACCCCCCCCCCATCCCCTTAGTGCAGCAGCGGCAGCCATCCCCAGTTGATAGCGAACATTGTTGCCTTTGTGGCTATTCAGAATTTTAACTCCTGTCCTCATTGTCCATCCCTCCTTTTAAACAAACAAATAAATGAAAAACAATGGGAGAAAGGACTAAGAAAGGGCCTAAGAAGCATCCATAAGAAAGGACTTTTAAACTGAAAATTGGTTTTTAAAGCATAATGTTATAAGAATTTTGAAATGCGAACCAAGGTATGCCTTTAATCCCAGCACCCAGTGACAGAGGCAGGCAGATCTGGGACTGGAGGTTAGCCTGGTCTACATCGTGAGGTCCAGGCCAGCCAGAGCAACATGGCGAGACCCTGTTTTGTTTTTGGTTTTGTGTTTTTGTTTGTTTAAAGCTGAAACAATAGTTATTGGAATTCTGTACATGAAAAGCTTGGAAATGTGTATAGACCATGAACATCTCACAGTTTACTTCATCTGGAATATTAGATGGCAGTGGTAAAGGTCTATTCCATTTCCTTGGTTTAGCAACATAACTGCTATCTGGCATATTAAACCCTGTTAGAAACTTAGGCTATTAAATGGTTTACTCCTTGAGGATATTTGACTTCTCAACAAACCGTGGGTGTGGCAGAGGTTGTAGTCTCTTCCTCTTTGATTTTTTTTAAAGATTTATTTATTTTATTTATATAAGTACACTATAGCTGTCTTCAGACACACCAGAAGAGGGCATCAGATCCCATGATAGATGGTTGTGAGCCACCATTTGGTTGCTGGGAATTGAATTCAGGACGTCTGGAAGAGCAGTCAGTGCTCTTAACCGCTGAGCCATCTCTTGAGCCCCGGTTTTATTTTTGTGCATACATATGGCATGTGTGTTTGTCTCACATGTGTGCAGTATCCACAGGGATAAGAAGGGCATCAGATCCCCTAGATGAGTTACAGAAAGTTGTGAGCCACCGTGTCGGTGCTGGGAATTGAACCTAGGTCCTCTGGAAAAGCAGCCAATGCTCTTAACCACCGAGCCGTCTTTCTAGCCCCTACAGTCTATTTCTTATGACTATAGAGAGTTAATTTCTCCTTTTCACTGTATCCTTCCTTTCTTAAATGGTTCGAGCCTTAGCACTCGGTCTTCTATACGTCCGCTGTGTTCTATCCCTGCACTCACTATATCAGAACAACATGGCATTTATTTTCATTTTTAGTGACAAGAAAAGGAACATTTTATATTACTTCCCTGACTACATTTATAGTGACTTGAAAATCATGGAAGAGATCGGACCCATAATGTTCCATGATGAGCTTCCGTCAGAGAACGTGAACAAACGATTTTTTTTGTTAAAATGCCCAAATAATATGCTTTTATTGTTGATAATCCAGTTGAGGCTTTCAGTTTTTATCTGATGTCTAAAGATTCTGCATCTGCCCCTCAGATTGGGTCTGAAGGGCTGAATGGATTTGCAGCTGGACTAAGACAAACGAATTTATGTCCTCCGCTGGGAAGTTGACACATGAATTATGCACTTGTGGCCTTTTGCGTGTGGCTGCAGAGCTTAGACACGGTGCAGGGAGTTGCATTTGTCAAGCACGGTACGGCGAGCCTTCCTATCCTGGATGACCAAAGGGTGCACACAACCAGAGGTGGTAGCCAGGAGTCACTGTGTAGAAGATTATCTGTCTCCTTGGCACGATTCTCTTACAGATTGGGGCACGTAGTAAGCAGGCCAACGGGAATTGATTTTGACGCAAGGCAAGAATCATCCTTGTGTGGTGAGATGCTGTCACTCCTGGGTTAGTGAGAGGACTGGGTGTTAGGGGACAGTGACATCTCATTAAAGGAATCTCCTTTGATGAAATGGAATAGCATTTAGCCCAGTCCTCCACGGTGTCTGTCCCTGACGTCCCTTCGTTTATTATTCATAGCAAGCATATCATCTCGCATTCGTGGAAGAATGTCTATTTAATGTGGACACGGGCAGCCATCAGAAAGAATAAATGCCTCACTAAAGTTTGATATGGCTGGTTGTTAGCCACCCAGATGGTGGCACTAAATCAATCTGGCTAATTTTTTTAAGATTACCGGTGCATTAAACCATCACAGGTTGACCCCATTGGGTCTCAGAACTTAAGTGGGTACTAAAGAAAAGAAAAGTAGCATCCTGTGGGTGGCTTAAAATGCCAGGTTCCTTTTTGTGGCCCTGTCCTATCTCGTATGAAGCTCTTCTGAGATCTGAAATCACAGAATTTGAGAAAGCAGGGGATGCGTGTCGAGGATCCCCCACTCAGGCTCAGCCTCGGAGTTTCATTTAGGTGCATAAATTATATACCCCGGTGGGATTGAGAAATGACACCCTCAAAGAAGACTATGAGGTGCTCTGAGCTACGAAGAAGTAAGGACATAAGGTATCCCTAGTTCAGAAGGCTCGTGGCACCTTGCTTGAGAGCTGTCTCACACATAAAGGTCAGTAGCACAGCAGGGGCTGCATTTTTGTTTCAGGATCTAGAATTGATAAATTGCCGGGCACAGTCACTTGGCATACGTATTTAACCTGTCAACCATACCCACTGCTTTCAAACCTTTATATCTCCGCCGACAGTGACAACACCTTACGTTCCCATATTAATTTACAGTCCATACGGTGGTTTTTATCTGAAATTGAGCTGAGTAGTAACCTTCAAGTTTGTTGGTACTTTTATGACAGAATGAATCTGTCACTAATGAAATTTATAGAACAAAGTATCTATCAAGCTTAACAAATACCTTAGCAAAGGGAGAGATTGTCAGGAGGGACTCTTGAAATCTACTCATTTTTTCTATGACACTGTTGACAGTTGAGAGATTCTTTTTTTTTTAAGACTCTGTTTTGCTGGCGGTAAGAAGCACATTAAATAACAACGCCAAGTCAGAAAGTAATTCTAACTTAAATTAATTAGAACCACAGAAAGCTCTTTTATTTTTACAATCCTTTCTTAAGTTTTTTTTTTTTTTTTTGCATGCTTCCGTTCGATGTTTTTATACTAGCACAGAACTTAAACTTTGCAGAAGAGCGTACAAAAGCAGGACTTTCCGTAGATGAAACCGACAAGTCCTTTTTATTGTCCTTAAATCGTGAGTGTCTGAGGGCCTGTCACGATCGGAAGAGTCAGTCCGTGATTTAGAGGCATCACAACTCTTGAACATGATTGAACGGCAAGCAATCCTCTGGGGGACGTGGGGCTGGCATGAAACGGGATACGGCTAACAGAATTGAACGTGCACGTTCTTTTCAAATAGTTATCGATCACGGGACTGAGTAGCGGCTGATGCTTCTCTTTCAGAACTTTGCAGAAAACACCATGAATGAACTCCTCGGCTGGTATGGCTATGATAAAGTTGAATTAAAAGACGGCGAAGATATTGAATTCAGAAGCTACACTACTGATGGAGAAAGCCGGCAACACATTTCTGTTCTCAAAGGTAAAGGCGTTCGTTTGATGGCTCTGCTCAAGCAAAGAGGACGGACCTTCTCCACCTGCCACAACCGAGTGGTTGTGGGTCTCTTTGTGTTATGCACACAACCAGTTTAAACCTCAGCTTCTCATGCCGTGGGTGGTGACCCCATATGATACTGAGTAAATTAATGTGGGAGTTGTGCAAACTTTGGCAACAGTAAATGGTTTGGGAAGATACGGTAGCCCCCAGATTAATTGTAGATCAGTGTGTAAAGCATGGGAGGCATTTCTGGCAGTGCGTGCATGCGATGGACCACGTGACGTCACTGCAGTCTCGGATCTAAACATGCGACCTGAGCACTTTGCCCTGTGTGTGCTGTGCAGCGCCCACAAATGCCTCCTGAAACAGTTTAGCTGTCATTCGAGACTGTCGTATGTTATAAGTAGCAGTGTTCTTGCTATACATACAAACTTCCCTGCCCTCACAGAAGTGTCATTGCTTGGTTATAGAAAGCAAAGACTTAATATTTTCTAATATCATCCCTCAGTATGCAAGTGCCAAATTACTGTATTTTTGGATCTATTGCCTTAGACTGTTTGACTTTTTAAAAATGTCACTTGAGTAGCTGGTTTGAATTGCATTTTTTGGGGAAAAAAATCAGTCAATGGATTTTTGGATTGGGGATTAGGACGGAATTTCCAGTAATTTACGAAATAGCTTTAAACATACTCCTGCCGTTTTGCAGTATGTCTTCTGCACAGCGGTATTATCAAAAGTCAAAATATAGATCAACATGGAGAAATTCTGAAGATATTCTACACCACACACTATCCGATATTCAGCTGAGATCTACTGCCCTATGTGTAATTTTACCAGTAACCCAAGTCCGTGGTATACAATTGCCTTCCTTCTTAATAAGGGGCAAACTTACATATATAATTATAAGTCATCTGTTTATGACGTGCTCTCAGCAAATGTCTGATTCGTACATGTACTCTATATACCTACACTCCTAGTGTTGTGTAGAGATTGCTTGGGCGGAAGGGAGCTGGGAGTGGGAGGGTTTCAGAAGGGCTTCTTTATATGTATCCCCAGTGAGCTTTCCTGGAAGCAGAGTTCCAGAGAACACCAGAGCTCAACAGAAAACAAAAATAGACACTGCTCTGTCTCCTTCCAGCAATGGGAAAAACAGGCCAGGGCCGAGGACCTTAAGTCTGCAGTGCTGCTCCAAGCTCAGGGAAACAGGGTCTGCTGACTTTGAGCTCTCTGCGGGTTTGACACCCTCTCAGGGTTGGGCCTCCTGTGAAGTGCAATGTTGAGTCTGTATTTTCGGATAGCAGGAGGGACTCGTGGTTTTCTGGGGAACCCTCCTTCCTTATGTTTGGATGGGTTCAAAAAGGAAGTGGTATTTTCCTTTCGTGTGTCAAGTTCTCCGCTTTTCTCTGCCCCGTGTTCTCGCAGAGGGGAAGAACAACAGAATAAATCGTAGGTGATCGGATCCAAGTCCAGCTAGAGAGTGAGATTGTAGAGGAAGGGCCTGGCAGAGCCATGCTGACTCTGAGTGGACCGCAGTGCCTAGTACCTGAGCGGGGAACCCATATGACTCCAGAATTAGTAAACCTAAATTTGGAATGGGAGTCTGCTCGTAAGATGCCAGACGAGAGCCATGCGAAGGAATGGCTCCGTACAGTTAACCGTACCTTATCACTGCCTGCTGGCTCCGTGTTTGTGTGTATCCAAATCTATGGGCACAGTACCCGTTCAAACATTTAATTCCCAATCTTTGAGAGAGAGCCTTTTCCTCTTAGGTGCCAGGCAACGAAATGTAAATGAGCCGTCCTGCAGGCATGCGGAATTGGATGTACATGACAAATCTTATGTTAAGATTGCTATGAAATTGTACACAGCACACTATGAAGATAGTATCATCAATTTCACTGTAAATGAAAAATTCAAGTCCTCAGCTTATAGTGTTTGAACTAATTAGCCTCAGCTATACTTCGCCTGGGTGATCCGCTTCCCTCCGGGGAACGCGGAAAGAGTCCCGCCGTTGAGGCTCTGTGTGCGGGCACGCACGCGCGTGGTTGAGATCCTGTGCGCACGCGCGCGTGCGCGCGCGCATGCGCATGTAGGCTACAAGGACATACGTGAACCACGTTGTAAACTTGATTTCCACTTTTGTTGACTTTTTAACAATATTGATATTGTTACCAATCACTAATTGGTGTTATTAATAGTAACTTTACCAACACCCGGTGCGATAATAGCTTTTTTAATCATCGGTTTATTTGATTATACCGAGGCTTGGATTTAGAACACAGCGGACATCGTTATCATCCTGGGCATTTTGGGTTTTCTCCCACAGTCAGAGTGTGATGCTCGCTTTGCATCACTTCCTACACGGAAAACGTTAATTGCCTTTCAATTTTCTATGGGATTTTGCAGTGCTAAAATGCATCGCCGCGATTCACCTGGGATATTAGCTATGGTAGAGGGGCATATTATAAAGAAAAAAACCCTTGGAAATTGTCAGTAGCCAAACTCTAAAGCTCAGGAAGGACTGTGGATTTCTGGGAAATGGCTGAGTGGCTTGAAAGGGAGATTTTGTTCTGTTACGTAACCAACGTACTTGAAGAAATAAGGGAAGATTTAAGCGCAATGAATACGTTCTTGGTTATATTGGGTGATTTTTTTTTTCTCTTACAGAAAACTCTTTGCCAAAACCAAAATTACCGGAGGACAGTGTTATTTCATCTTACAATATAAGCACAGGCTACTCAGGCCTTGCCACTGGGAACGGACTCAGTGACTCGCCTGCAGGGTCAAAGGACCATGGCAATGTGCCTATTATTGTCCCTTTAATCCCACCACCTTTCATAAAGCCGCCAGCAGGTAAGCACGCCCGGGATTCCCCTCCCTAATGACCTGTATCAGTTGTCGCTGTCTTAAGATAAAATAGCACAGACTCAACTTAAGTAAAGATGCTCAAGGGATGTTACAGATGAGCGTTAGAGCACTACACATATCAGAGTATTGTTGCCATTATCCGAAAAAAATTCCCTCATCTACTTCTGCTTGGGCTGTAGCATTCCCTGACTTCAAACCTTTTCCACCATAGACTCAGAAAAAGACAGTTTCCTTTTCTGAAGTCACCTGCTTTGTATTTTTTTTTGTCTTAAGAATAAAATAAATACAAAGATTGGTTAACCAAAAAAAAGCACACATGGTCAAACAGGGTGGTTCATTAGGAGGGGCCAGGTCTTTTGGGAGTCTTCTGAGGAAAGGGATACTTTTGCAAAAGAAGTGGCAGTCGTGGGCCTGCCCTAAATCCATTCAAGACACAAGCTGTATTATGCATCCTCTCCACAGAATTCTTCTTAACTCCTGGAAATCTGTCTCCGAGCACCTAAGAGAATAGAAATCTGACTTTCATCTGCATGAAAATGTAACCAACCTGTTGCTTTACATTTCCAGAGAATTAGATGACCATGCATTACACACTAGTGGCAGAGAACGGACATGTTGGCATCCATTGTAGCTCACAGATGTAGTTCATGCAGAGAGAGCCTGTCATTAGGACTCTGTCCGACTTGCTACGAAATGCGAGGATAGTGCTAGAGCGCTCTGTTTTTATTATTACTTTTATGTGTACGGAACTGAACACTGACAGGTACTGAGATCTGACAGCAGTATTTAGTGTAACACACAACACTAGTGCTGTGTTTATATTTGGGAGGGTAGACATGTGTGCCTCTATAACCGTGAGAGCATTCTCAGCTACGAATGCCTCGGTTTGTGGTACACCGGTATTTTATCCGTTGTCCTACGCTTTCCCTCATGGTTTTGGCCACATTCTCTCATTGGCCTACTATGGTTCAACCAATAAAACTGGCCTGTCATACGGAGGACATTAGATATATTATTAAAATAAAGCTCATTTTTCATTAAAATCATTGTTAGTACCAATTCACTAACATAACTGGTGTATCATATAACATTTCCCTTATTAGTGATCTGATTTTCCCTTTGACTGATTGATGAAACAGAGGGGACAGCGGTTTATCTCCCAAGGGCCAAAGACACATTTTGCATGAATCAGTTGGTGAGAAAAGGAAATTTTGTAACTGTAGAGTTCCCAACTGGACCCATGTTCTGCGACTTAGCCGGGGGCTCCTGCCTGAGTGTACTGAGTTTGAGGAAGTAGCAGGAGCACACAGACTTCAGGTTGAGAAGCCCCAACTTAACTCTAGCCTTTTCACCCACCGGCTCTGTGAAAGGGGGCGGGTTCTGCCAGCTCTTTTCTTTTCAGGTTCCTCAGTTATTTTTTTTTCCGTTAATTTATTTGTTTGTTGACTTTACAACCCAATCACAGGCCCCTCCTCCCAGTCCCTCCTCACACGTTCCCTCCCTTTGCCCCTCCCCTTCTCCTCTGAGAAGTGGGAGGTCCCCCTTGGGTACTAACCCACCCTGGCACCTCAAGTCACTGCAGGACTTGGCACATCCTCTCCCACTGAGGCCAGACAAGGCAGCCCAGGATTCACAGGCAGGCAGCAGAGTCAGGGTGATACCCCACTTCAGTTGTTGGGGAGTCCGTGTGAAGACCAAGCTGCACTTCTGATATGTATGTTTGTGGCAGGGGTAGGGAGTGGGAGTGGGAGGACCCCAAGTCCAGTCTGTGTATGTTCTTTGGTTGGTGGTTCAGTTTCTGGGAGACCCCAAGAATCGAGGAACCTGGAGCAGATAGGGACTCCACAAGACGACCAAGAGAGTCAACTAACCTGGACACTTGGGGGCTCCCAGTTTCCTTGTTTATAGAATAGGCTTATAGTCCTACCTCATGGGGTAGTTGCAGAGATGAGAAAATGTACGCTTAGCACCTGGACAGCTATGGGATGAAAGTTAGCATACACTCTATCCTTTCTCCCCCACTCCCTGCACCCCCTTTTCCTAATCCTGAACTAGAGTCTTCGTGCACATAATGCATGCATAGAAAGGTGTGCACCCAAATGCAAATACATCGCTAAGATTTATTCGAGCAGAGAAAACAGCTTGAGGAATTAGCATAGCTGAGGCTACCACTAGGAAGGCCAGAGAACCTGCCTTGGAGTTTCCTGTGGAGCCAGCCATGTGGAATTCAAGCACACAGCTTCCATTTAACTCTAATTCCACACCAGATCAGGAAATAAATATGCAAAAGGATAGAGGCCAAAAACTGAGCCTTGGAAGTCTCAGCCGGAGGAACACTGAGGAACACTGAGGAATGAGAAGCCAGAGTAACTAAACACCAGCGGTTTTATGCTGTCTGCTGTGGAACTCCAAGGCACTCATCTGTGGAGAACAGAGCGTAGGGAAGGACGTCTCTATTTTTCTGTGTGTGCTCTAACCCTTGGCCCTGTCTGTCTCTATGTGACGGGATCCAAGAGCGTTCTCTGCCTTCTAGGTCTCCCCAAGCAGAGACAGACCGTGATTTCTGTAACTAGGGCGGGGTTAGTAAACCTTCCCCGGTGAAGAGATGGAGGGACCGTAGACTTCCTGAGCCATACTGTCTCTCACAGCTACCTAGCACGTTGCCGATGTAGCAGGAACACATCCTTAGTGCATGCTTCCCTGAGTGTGGCTGTGTTCTGATAAAACCCCACTTACCAAACAATGGTAATTAAAATAGGTGTGCTGGGCAGGGTGTTGTCCAGGGACCACGGTTTGCTGTATCCCGGGCTAGGTGGGATGAGATCGGTCAGTCAGTTGTTAGGGCAGCAGCTGGGTGAGCAGGGCTTCAGAGTCAGGTTGTGGATGTGGCTGGTGTCCTGTACAGTAACGGGGGCAGTGACAAGGCTGCAAGAGCAATGCGTTCCTGTGCTTACAAAGTGCTCTATTCTAGGATTTGTTGAATAGGTTTTATTTCTTTAAATTTTGGTGTGTGTGTGTGTGTGTGTGTGTGTGTGTGTGTATGTGCAATGTGGTGTGTGTGTGTGTGTATGTGCAATGTGGTGCATGTGTGTGTATGCATATGAATATATGTATGTGTATTTGTGTGTGCATGCTCATGTTTCTGTATGTGTATGTGCACCCGTGTGTGTGTGTGTGTGTGTGTACACGTGTGTGTGGTGCATGTGTGTGTTTGCACACTTGAACTTGTGTGGATGCTTGCTTCTGTATGTGTATGCATATGAGTGTATGTATGTGTATGTGCGCGTGCGCTTGTGCATGTGTTTGTGTGTATGTGTGCTTGTGTGTGTGCACCTGTGTGTGTATGTCCATGTGCAGAGGAAGGCCAGAAGTTTCTATTTGGTGTCGTCTTCAATTCTCTACCTCCTTTTTCTTTTCTTTTTCTTTTTGGGACAGTGGTCTCTCACCGAGCCTGGTAATCGCTGACTGGCTAGACTGGCTGGGCCGGCGAGCTCTGTGGTTCCAGCCATCTTGACTTCACTTCGCATGCCCAGCTCTGAGGTTACAGATGCATGGCAGTGCGCCTAGCTTTTATGCTGAGGATCTAGACCCAGGGCCTTACCCTTGTACGCCAGGCACCTGATCTACTGAACCATGTCCTCAGCACTTTCCCTAAGACAGGAATATTAAAATTTATTTTTAGTTTTTAATGATGCGTGTGCCTGTGTAGAAGAATTTGTGTGCAGCCAGGGAGTCAGGAAGATCGTGTCAGACCTCCTGGAGCTAGAGGTACAGGCAACTGTGTAGCCTTTGATGTGGTGCTGAGAGCTGAACCCAGGTCTTCTGTAAGAGTGGTCAGTGCTCTTAACTTCTGAGCCATACGCTCAACTCCATAAAAGTTGTGGGTTTTTTTTAAAAAAAATATTGTCATCATTATTATTTGAGATAGACTTTTAATGTAGCCCTGGAAGTTACTACACAGAACGTAGACCAAACTGCACTCAAATTCATAGAGCTCTTCCCCACCTCTGCCTGGGTTTAAGGATTGGGTTGCTTTTAATATACACTTAAAAAGTTTTTAATGTATATTCTTGAAGAGAGCTAATAAGAACACAATGGCCAGAAACTACTACCCGCCTCCTAGTCAGCTCTAGGTAATTTAGAGTTGATTGCATTAGCAGCCGGTCACCTCTTAGGATGTACCAAGAATTATTTGTATACTTTGAATTGCCCATCTTCATCAGCATTCAGATTCCTGCGCATTGTGTGGTGTGTGTGGTGTGTGTGTGTGGTGTGTGTGTGTTCTGGGTCAAAGCTGGCCATGTCAGAATTAGTACCTTGGCATCATCATTAAATTATCTACATCGAATCCTTTCTAGTTTGTGAAATTCATTTGCATCCTTTTCTTAAAACATATGTATTACTATTTGCTATTGTGGTTTTGTTTTGTTTTCCGGAGCTGAGGACTGAACCCAGGGCCTTGGGCTTGCTAGGCAAGCTCTCTACCACTGAGCTAAGTCCCCAACCTGTGGTTTTGTTTTGTTATGAGACTGTCTCTCACTGTGTAGCTCTGGTTGGCCTCCGGAACTGCAGGGATCCAGCTGAATCTACTTACAAGTGCTGGGATGAAAGGGGTACGCCATTGTGTTCATTGTCAGTGTGTGTGTGAAGTGAGGTATGCATGTGTGTGTGTGTAGTGTGTATAGTGTATGTATATGTGTGTGTGGGTTGTGTATATGTGTGGGGTGCATGTGGGGTGTGATATGTGTATGTGTGTATATGTGTGTATGTGTGGTCTGTATATGTGTGTGTACACAGTATGTTTATGTGTGTGGAGTATATATGTGTGTGTGTGTATATATGTGGGGGCGTGTATATGTGTGGTTGTGTGGTGTGTATATGAGTGGTGTGTGCGTATGGTATGTGTGTGGTGTGTATATGTATGATGTGTGTGGTGTGTATGTGTGTGTATGGTGTGTGTGATGTGTATATGTGTGGTGTGTATATGTATGTTGTATGTGTGGTATGTATATGTGTGGTATGTATGTGTGGTGTGTGTGTATGGTGTGTGTGTGGTGTATATATGTGTGGTGTGTGTGGCGTGTATGTGTGTGTGGTGTGCATTTGTGGTGTGTGTGGTGTGTGTATGTGTGTGATGTATGTGTGTGTGTGTGAGAGAGAGAGAGAGAGAGAGAGAGAGAGAGAGAGAGAGCGCATGTGATAACAGACAGGAGGTCATCTCTGTGAAGTTGTTCTCCTTCCACCTGTGTGGATTCCTGGGCTCAAACTAAGGTCACCGTCCTTTTGTAGCAAACGCTTCACCTGCTGAACCATATCATTGGTCTTCAATCATGTTCTCTTATTTAATTCAGTTTATGGTAACTCTGAGAAATAGCATGTTGGGTGTCATTAAATACGTGAAATTCAAGCAGATTAAATAGCCTCCTTGGATCATGTGTCCTCTAGGTACTTAGGGCTCTTCTGACTCCTAATCTTACATCCTTTTTAATACAAAATGGCCGTTAGTCCAAGCTGTATCAGAATAGGAATGCTTAGTAACTTGCCGTTACTTCCAGGTTCCCCAGTGCCAGGAGATAAAGCTTTTCCTTCAAAGTGCATTCTGAAAATCCCTGCCTTTGGAAAGACTCGATTATCCCCTCCCCTATTTGAGGATCGGGGGTCTCTGAGTCTGACGGCTTTTGGCGGTAATGCCCTAGCTAGGCTCTCAGGGGCTGCAATCCGAGGCGCTTTTAATCTTAGGCCTTTGGTCTTAGAGGCTCTGTCTGACCGGCACTGGTTCCCAGCAGTTTCATGAGCTAGGGCAGACTCTGGATCCCATTCAGTCTTGGCAGCCAGGGAGCCCAGTGGAATGCTCCTGACTGGGAACACAGAGGTACCACATTCGCCTGGATTCCCACTCCCTTTGCACAGCTGCGTACAAGAAGTATGGGTGAGCTCACTTCTGGGCCCCGGGAGCTGCTTTTCTGGTCCTGCCCCACCCACTTTGCTCCAGAGAAGGGAGCTCCCTGTGTTCCCATGATTACTGCTGCAGCTGCATCGACCCCGCTTTGGCCTCACATGCTTGTGTCGGTTCTCCGCAGCTAGGCTGCCCCTCCCCCTCGGAGACAGCTCCTGGCCCTGGGTGTAGCATTTGTGATGTCACAGGCATTACCATGGCAACAGACTTGTTATAAACACAGGATAATAGCCCTGCTTTTGCCTTTCTTTATTCCCCCATGCCGTGAAGGGAATCACCGTGATCCTTAAATAATAATCACGGACTTTTGCCGCAGAGTCTAGGAAGTAAGAGAGAAAGGCTGCTGTGTAGCTGTTCAGGAGGCTGTTATAACAGTATTGGAAAATGTTAAAAAAGCACCAGCCAGTTCTTTCTAGACAGATACGTCTTTATCCTTTTAATTTGAATAAATTCACAAACCTCCGAGGCTAATTTTTGAACTCACACCATGAAAACAGTCTAAACTGGCTATATATATACATATATATATATATATATATATGTATATATATGTATATATATGTATATATATGTATATATATACACACACACACATATATATACACATATATACATACATGTACACACATACATGTACACACATACATGTACACATACACATACACGTATATATTGGCAAGACGTTTGAAATATTACTCAGGTTGATTGCATTCTCGCCTTGCTGCTGTCCTCATGCTAGAAACTCTAGCCCAGGCTCAATCCTTGGAGATTTCATTCAGAGGGAATTATGCTCAGCAAAGGCTCCAACGGTGAATTAGGAACACTGCACAGCAACTCTCCACTGCCTCCCCCAACCCCCCAGGTTTGGGAATGGAAGCAGGGCATTGGGGATGGAGTTTTGAATAAAATCTGTTAACTAAGACCTTACCATGATTGTTATTGTTTTACAGTGTAGCCGTCTCACACACACACACACACACACACACACACACACACACACACACACACACACACGTCCAATTCACTGACTTTGGAATTGATGAGCAGCCTTAGGTCTGCCGCTTGGCCATATCAATCTCTATTCAGAGGTAGGTGATACTCTTGGGACCACATCTAGGGCCCCTTTTGGTCTGGGCCTTGCTTCATGATACTCTTTTACTCACGAGAATTAAAATAAAGCCAGTGCAACCAGTGGTGTGATCACTTGGTTAACCCGCAGATTTTGGTAGCAAAGGTCTCACTGCGGTTGCTCCACGTGTTGCTGGTCTCCCCCAGAGGCTCACGAGTTGACTGTCCCGAATCCAGAATCCCTGTAAATCCCTGAATGCTTTAAAAATGAAATGAAATGTGAAAAAGAGATGCACTTCTCCGATGCATTTATGTGGCGTTTTGAACAGAACGCCTTTTACCTCAGATGACGTGTGTCCTGATTCTTATTTCCCCGCCACGCTCCCAAGGGGGGGGGTGTGTGGCTAACCGTGGAGCCATCCTCACAGCGCACACAGGTGTGGAGGAGTTTGGGATCAATCTCTTAAGACCAGCTTGATTTCCTGCACACAGACGCATCTTGCCTTTCTCTGAAAACAGTGACCATTTCCTGTCCCCCCCCAGGGTGGTTCCCATTCAGTGAGCTTCTCAATCTGTGTTCGGGCAAAGTCATGGAAATACGATATATTTTTTTAGGGCAGATCTTGAAATTCCTAAGTGGTTTTTGAGAACTGGGCTCCAAGGAACGTTAGCTTAACTGAGAATGCGAAACCCCATGTGATCTCTAGGCTCTGTGTATATAGCTGAGCAGCCCACAGTTAATAAGCATGTTACTTCTTGGCACTTAGAATTCTTACATGGACTCATTTTCATCCACAAGAGTGGGAATCAGAATGTGGTCTGCATTATGGTTATTATTTATTTTATCTGTTATTCAATAGTCTTGGGGCCTGCATGTGAGTGCTGTATTCCAAATAACCATTAAGAAAACAGGATTTAGTAAAAATGGCATTGGCTTTTATTTATTTGTCCAACTCGAAATATGATTATTAAATAAAATTACCTAGAGTTAATGGGATTTGGATGACTTACTATTTATGTACTAGATATATTTATCAAGGGGGGGGGGAAGGGATGGAGAGAGAGAGAGAGAGAGAGAGAGAGAGAGAGAGAGAGAGAGAGAGAGGAAGGAATGGAGAGAGAAAGAGAGAGAGATGAAGGGATGGAGAGAGAAAGGGAGGGAGGAAGGGATGGAGAGAGGGGAGAAAGGGATGGAGAGAGAGAGGGAAGGAAGGGATAGAGAGAGAAGGAGGAAGGGATGGAGAGAGGGGGAGAAAGGGATGGAGAAAGAGAGAGAGAGAGAGAAAGAAAGAAAGAGAGAGAGGAAGGAATGGGGAGAGAAAGAGAGAGAGGAAGGGATGGAGAGAGAGAGGGAGGAAGGGATGGAGAGAGGGGAGAAAGGGATGGAGAGAGAGAGAGAGAGAGAGAGAGAGAGAGTTAGTTAACTGAAATCTTGGATTTCCCAGTAACTTAGGATGGGGCAGGAGGAATTCTAGTGAGTGGCAGGAATCGAATAGGAAAGCGAACAGCATCATCTCGTCACAGTTAATAGTTTTGAACAGTTACGATGGGCCAAGATAACAGATGACATCACTTAATTCTCTCCAGCGACTCTAAGGGTGCTGCTATTAAAATTGTTTTGCAAACAAGGAAACCGAGACCCAGCCGCTTGGCCGAGGTCACGTGGGTAACGGCTGGTGGAGTCGATATTTGAACTTGCGTATTACGTTTCTTCTGCTCACACCCACGGACTTATCCAAACACTATGTCAATCTCCCAGTGGGTGTTAACTACTTATCTTGTTGCAGTGACCAAATATCAGACAAGCAAACGTAAGAGAGCTAGTCTCTCCCATGGTACAACCCAGCATGGTGGGGACGTCCTGGCCACGGTCAGGAAACAGAAAATGGCCAATTCTCTTATGCAGCTTTCTTGCGCAGCCT
Organism: Rattus norvegicus; assembly: GCF_021556685.1. Classification (NCBI taxonomy): domain Eukaryota; kingdom Metazoa; phylum Chordata; class Mammalia; order Rodentia; family Muridae; genus Rattus; species Rattus norvegicus. The sequence continues at coordinate 49,960,296 of NC_141553.1, read as the reverse complement.
CAGCTCACAGAGTGCTGCCGCTCAGTCAGAGTGCACCTTCCACTTCAGATGACTTAATCTAATCACTCCTCACAGGCACGCCCCCCAAGCCCTGTCTCCTAGGTGATTGTAGATTCTGTCAAGATGGCAGTCAGTCAGTATCCATTACTATTTCCAGAACGCTGCCTATTTTTGTAGTAGACAATATGGATCATATCACAATCCGTGGTGACCAGGGACCTAGAACACCCTGGCATATAATGAAACCATGCCACCAAGGCCAGGATTGCAGTGCACACCTGTAATCCCAGCACCTGGGAGGTGGAGGTAAGAAGATCAGGAGTTCAAATCCAACCTCAGCTACATAGTGAGTTTAAGGCCAGCCTAGGCTACATCAGATTCTGTCTTTTAAAGTCTAGAAACCAAGCCAGACAAACCAAACAACAAGAAACAAAACCAAAAAAAAAAAAAAAAAACCCCAAAACAAACAAACAAACAAACCAAAAATAAAACGAACAAATCCCAATCTTTTTCAAGCTTGACTTTGAATGTATGGCATCATTTTCCTGGGGTTGTAGCGTACCTGTTGGGAGTCAAAGTGCTGTGAAAGTCCTTAGTGTGTAAGAGCAGAAAGTCTCGTAGCGGATAAGACCTGTATCGTGTAATCATATTCAAATGAGGCTAAGGCACCATCGTTTGAGTTTCAACATGGCTGGAAAAGCCACCACCACCACACGAAGCCTCAGAGTCCCACCTCCCATGATACAGTTGTTGATTTATCTCCTTTTTTTTTTTTAATAGTGTTCATTTTGAGAAGGGTCTCACTTTGTGGCCCAGCCTGGCCCAGCTCGCTGTGTAGTTCTGGCTGAACTGCTCTCAGAGTAATTGTCCTGCTTCAGCCTCACAGCCCTGGGGGGACAAGTGTGAGTTTCCACACCCAGCTCTCTACACAACCCAGAGTCCTTGGAAAGGGGTGCAAGGTCCATTCTAGTGTGATTATAATCCCGCAGGGCAGCGTGATGCAGACACTCTCAGGCGACGTGACTTGTTGACACCAGCTGTGCCACTTTTTGCCTACATAATATTAGATAGGTCACCCAGTCTCCCTGACCAGATCCCCTCGTCACAAAGTCATGTGGTCAGTCACCTAATGACTAAATTCCCCATATTCATAAAATCCTAACTTCTCAATCAGATTCCCAGAACCACATAAAGGTGAAAAGAAAGAACTATCTTCCAAAGGTTGCCCTGTGAACTTAACATGGCACCCACACTCACACACACACGCGCACACACACACCTGAACACACATACGCATACACACAATAAAATCCCAAGTTTGTGTTTTATATAGCTGCTCACCTGGTTTTATTCCTGGAGGGAGAATGTTTAAATACGCTATCACTTGTACTTGTTAATTGACTGAGCAAGGTTAAATTAAACTTATCTATGTATGGAGTTACAGCAGCCCAGAGCCCGTGGGAGGTTTGTACCTCTTGGAACAATGTGATGTTTTAAAAAAATGCATTTTGTGTGTTTGCGTGTCTGGGCATCACACCCATGGCTACCACAGTGAGTATGTAGTGGCCGGTTCTCTCCTTCCATCACACCACGTGGGTCCTGGGGATTTAACTCGGACTTGGGGTCGTCTGGTTTGGTGGCAAGTGCCTGTCCCTCTGAGCCATCTCACCCTCCTCCCTTTAAGTTACGTTTCATTCTGTTTATTCAGTGCATGTGAAACTGTTACATCGGGACGCTTCCAAACAAGAATGGATTGCACTTTAGACAGTTCCCCCCATCTCCCTTCCCCTTCCCCACCTCCCTCCCACTCAGTCCCCCTTTGTTCCTAAGTTTTATTCCAATCCCCTGTCATATATGTATCAGGGTAAAACCTAGGGACCACAAATGAGAGATATAGACTCTATCCATCTTGCTGAGACTAGTTCAGTCTGTCTGATTATCTCCAGTTCTATCCCCTTTCTCACAACCAACATTATCTACAGTTTTCTTCTTTTATAATTTTACTTTAATTTAATTGTTGCATCATTTCCCCATCTCCTCCCATGGTCCCCCTTCTTCTGCAATTCAGTTTCTTTTTCTTTATTGTTGTTACATAAACACACACACACACACACACACACACACACACACACTTTTTTTTTTTTTAGTTTCTGTGGCTACTCCAGGTTGTGTACTCAGATCTGAAGAGTTGGAACTAGGAACCGCAGATGAGAGGGAATATGTGGCATCCGTCTTCCTGGGTCTAGGCCACCTCAGTCAATAGGACCCGCTGAGTCTATTTAACCATTGATGTGTGTACACATTTTTAGAGTTGACCACTTAATATTGGATAGCCAATGAAGGGGCTCACCCCTAGGGGAGACTAATTCTTCCTCCCTCAGTGGTCATTAATTGTAGCTCTTTATCTAGGAGTCAGGCTCTAAGAGATTTCCCCCATCTATGTTGGGATGACAACTGGTGTTGGATTTGTTCCGGTCTCGTTTAAGCAGCCATATTGCCTCGGTATCAAAGGTATCTCTCCCTTATCCCATCTAGAAGACACGATCTTGCAGCAGACGTCAGCGTGGCTAGGGTTTATTCTAGTTTTGGCAATAGTAGGTTTATCTTCTAGAGTCCACGATCTCACGGGCCATGGCTATTTGGCTAGGTTTTATAGTACCAGGTTCAATTTCCTTCCTGTGTAAATGGCCTTAAGTCCAATTCGACAGCTGTCAGTCACTGTCCAGAGCAGAAGCGACACCCTGGCACCTTTAGGGTATCTAAATACCGTGCTGGTTATTGCTGTGGTCATAGACATCACAGCTGGGTAGGTCTACCGATGCTTTCCTGTTTTGGCAGCCTGCGTAGTACTTCCCGGTACTGTGAGAACTAGTCCTCAGGGAGGAGGCTTTCGGGAGATACGGCTTTACCGTCCTGTGTCTGAAGCGCCTGGCGTCTTCAGTAGTATGGTCTTAGTGCTGACATCTGGGCAGCAACCGTAGGCAACAGCAATAGTCTTTATTGTTTGGGGACTCCCTTCACCAACAATTCAAACGGAGGTGTCTCATGTCTGGTATGAGGGTTTCGATGACATGATCTACAGCTCTTGGTGGGAGCATTATTTCCACAAGTAATTAAACACCCCGTCTCTGTCTCCTCCCCACCCTGTGTGTGTGTGTGTGTGACATCATGTAATTTTATGCAAATATCAAATATTCTCTATGCCTTCTTCAAACATCTTTAATGTTATTTATCCTTCTTCCCCCTATATGCTCCCCAATTAACGTCCTCCCAGCTTCTCATTCTCCCTTCACACCACCTGTATGTTCCTCTTCACCTCTTTAAAGATTTATTTATTTATTTTATGTGAATACACTGTACTGTCTTCAGACACACCAGAAGAGGGCATCGGATCCCATTACGGATGGTTGTGAGCCACCATGTGGTTGCTGGGAATTGAACTCAGGACCTCTGGAAGAGCAGTCAGTGCTCTTAACCACTGGGCCATCTCTCCAGCCCCCTCTTCACCTCTTTAGAGTTGCTTATGCCCTCCTCCCCCAGCTCCCCCGTCATGCTCTGCTTTGGTCTTTTGGTTTCTGTGGTTACTCCCGGTCGTATACTCACATCTGAAGAACTGAATCTAGGAAGTGCAGATGAGAGGGAATACTCGGCATCCGTCTTCCTGGGTCTAGGTTACCTCTCTCAATGTGGTCTTATTTAGTTCCGCCCATTTTCCTACCAATCTCCTGATCTCGTTTTTTCTTCCCAGCTGACTAGAGTCCCGTGGCATGAATGCAGCACGCCGTCATCGTCCATTCATGAGTTGAAGGACGTTTAGGTTGATTCCATTTCCTAGCCGTTGTGAATGGAGCAGCGGCGGACATGGCTGAACGAGCGTCTGCGGTGTAGAATGGCAGGTCCTTTGGGCAGACGCCAGGGAACCGTATAGCTGGCTGATAGGATAGATTTATTTTTATCGTGATGAGACTTCTCCCTGAGTTCCAGAGTGGCCGGACCAGTTTGCAGTCTCTCTAACAGTGGATAAGTGTTTCCTTTTCCCCATGTCTTTGCCAACATTCGTTCTCAGTCTTTATGGCTGAAAAAAAAAATTCTACTGTATATATACATCCCATTTTCTTCACCCATTCCTCCCCTGTTAGACACCGAGGTTGGTTTCATAACTTAGTGCTGAAATAAACATGGACACGCCAGTGCCTCTGTGACGTGCTGAATCGGAATCCACTGGGTCAATACTCAGAGGAAGATCTGTGTCAAACAGTAGATCTCTTTTTAGCTTTGGCAAAAATCACACATTAGTTTTCATGGTGCCTGGATTAATTCCCACTCTACCAGCAGTATACGGGTTGCTTTCTATCTACATCCTGGTCAGCATTTGCCTGCTCACATGGTCCCTCCCTCCCTCCCTCCCTCCGCCACCTGTCAGGGTCTCATGAGACCCAGAATGGTCTCACACTTGCTGTGTAGTGGATGCTCACCTCAGACGTTTGCTGCCCCTCGTTAGCACCGCCTGAGTGCCGGGATTACAGGTGGGCGCCGTCCCACCGGGATCGACCTCAGGGCTTTGTCCTACTCTTAAGTATTCTCCCAACTGTGCTGCATGACCAGCCTTATATTCTTAGCGGCTGCCATTATGTCTGAAGTGCTCTAAAGGCTTGAGATAGTTCTGATTTGTATTTCTTTGATGTTAGTGAGGTTCCTCATATGCCTACAGGCTGTTAGTGATTGATCTTTTCAGAACTGTCTGTTTGTTAGCCTGTTTATTGATTGGATCGTTTGGTTTCGTGTTTAGTGCGTGTATTTATACATTTGTATAATCTAGATATTATTCCTCCGTCAGACATTCAGCTAGGAGCTGTTTGTCCCCCATTCCGAAGGCTGTCTCTCCACTCCGTTAATTACATTTAGAACAACTTTTACAAAATATTAGATTGATTTTTATATGGCAGTGAGTACCATTACGACCTTCATATGCACATTCATAACATCTCAATTGTGTGGGAACAATTTTTCTTCTCTTTCTGCCTGGAACAGTTTTTCATGATTCCTAATTGTTACTCTGGACAACAGAGTGAGTAAAATGCAAAGTGTGTAGGTCGAGAGATCTCCCCCGTTTGAGACGTCCCCGTTTCGATGTTACGCATGAAGAGTGGCCACTGGGAGTAATTCCTAGAACTTCAGGAGAGAAGCCACAGTACGTTTAATGCAAACTTACCAACCGTGCACAAGAAGATGGAAAAACTAAATAGTCCTATGTCTACTAACAATCAAACAATTAAATCTTTCCTCCAAAGAATAGTCTAGACATAGATGGCACCAGCGGTGAATTCAGGTAGATGTTTACGGAAAACAGACGCCCTTTTAGAGACTGGAAGAGGAGGCAGCTGTGCTTACGTCATGATCACACTACACAACAAAGGTGCTAGAGAAGACAGAGGGATTCTACAGTAACTAGGTGTCATTGAGACGGACGACTTCCGCTTTACAATGTAAAATACTAAGCAAAATTATAACAAGCCAAAGCCAGGGATACAAACGAAAGGACAGTTAAATGTGTCTAATTCCCCCCTAGGAACACGAGGCTGATAAAACTGACACAGTCAATGTAGTTACATTAAGGGAACAATTCGAAACCTTATAAATCTTAATAGATACAGAAAAATAATTAGATAAAATATATCCCAATAAAAGTCCGCGGCAAGGAGCAAACAGACTAGAGCTTCTTTAAGATGGTAAGAACCCACAAAGCATCTGCTACGGCTAGTCAGGAGGGATCCTGAGAGCTTCCCCTACAGACCAAGAGGAAGCCAGGCACGTGGTCACTACCATCACATGTATTAAAACATAAAAATACTAGAATTCACCAAAACAGAAAAGCTCTTGTAAAAAGAAATAAAAAGGATTCGAAATGTTATTTTGTATGGAACCACAACTTTAATCAACAGGAAAGTATTATAATTAATGAGAAGCTTTATCAAGAACTGTATATATCAACCACAAAACAGGTTTCTAAAACTTACATACATACCATATAATCCAGCACCAAATACTTAAAGAAAGGAAAACTAGCAAAATATATCTAAGATTATTTCAAAAAATTATTAAGAAAATTAAAGACATAAACAATTTTGAAATATATTATGTTTATAGATTAGAGGGTAATATTATTACAATTATATTTTCTTCCTAAATCGGTTTATGTACTTAATTTAATTATAATAAAATTTCAGCATAATCTTTTGTGGAGCTATGAAAGCTATCGTGGCATTAGGGAGTGGGTCTTTAGGGTGGTCGGTTGAAGTCATGGAGGCAAAGTCTTGTCATAATATTAGGATCCCTCATTAGCAACTAAAAACTTTGTCGTCTCAAGATGATGCATGGTCTCAAATAGGCCAAAATTTCTTAAGTTATGCACTTAAAACACTTCTAATAATATAGAGATTGTTTTGATAAGTGATTAAAATGAAATTTTCTGTTGATTAAAACATACCCTTGGCCTGACATGATGGCTTACCTGGTAAAGGCTCTGGCCATAAAGAGAAATGACCTCAGTTTAATGTGAGAGTCTGCGTGGAAGAAGAGAACTGATTCATGTGGTCCTCTGACCTCTGTGTGTAAGGTCTGGTGTGCACAAGTGTGTGTGTGTGTGTGTGTGTGTGTGTGTAAAACCATCATACCCTCTTTAGAGGTGGAAACTGATCACACACACACACACACACACACACAAGCACACACTAAATAAATTAATTTACAAAAGATACAAAATATGTTTTTGTCTTTTGAGACTAGCCAAGACTCACTCTATAGCCTAGGCTAGTCTGAAACCTGCTTATGTACGCCATATTGACCTCAAACCTACAGCTATTGTCTAGGCATTCCAAAGGCTGGGGTTAGGGAGATATGCTACCGTGCCCAGTCTTATAAAGATTGTGAGTCCAGTTTATCTTGGGCTATGTAGTGACCTTGCCTCTACATTTTTTAATGCCATGTATATACAAATATATTTTAAATACTTACACATTAAATATATTATATATTAAAATAAAATATAGAAAATATTTTTTAAACATGGTCTTAATGTGCAACCCTGAATGGCCTCAAACTCATCAAGATCTTCCCACCTCTGCCCCCCACCACATGCTAAGATTACAGGAGTGTACTATTATATATATTTTAAAGTTATCTTCAGAAGAATGGAAAAATCTACTCAATGAGTAGGAGATGAGGTTTTTCATTCATGTCCCAACAAAGGATATATATTTTTTAAGTATAGAGAAGACATACATAAAATGTATAAATACCCAATAGAAAAATAATTAAGAATTATAAGCAAATAGTTAACCAAGGGAAAATCTGAAGAATCTATAAACTCCATAACTCCAGTTCCAGGGGCTGCAATGCCTCTTCTGATCTCTGCAGGTACCAGTCACGCATGTGGCACACAGACACACATGTAAATAAAACACTGATACACATGAAATAAACAACTCTTAAATAATGGTGAGTCAAGGCTCACACACGTTAGAGCTGCTCATGGAAATGGCTGGCATCGCCCTGAGCGACGGTAAGGACACAGAGCCTCTTCAAGTCCTGTGTGCAACCAAAGAGAGTGTAGATCAATACAGCTTCTCTTGAAAGATGATTGGAAGTGTCTGTTAGTGCTGAAAATGCATACATCTTATTATCTGGCAATTGCATGTTAAACAGGTATTCAAAACAAACATGGATATCTATGAAGAATTTTCATTGTAACATTAGCATTCTAATGGAAAACAAGAAACACGATCATTGACAAGCCTTGACCTGGATTCCTTGTGCGTGTAACACTTACTCATAGGGTGGTTGTGGCAGCACTCGCCTCTAATCCCGGCGTGAATGGGATGGGTGGATACGTTTTGAAAAGAACGTGTGACTAGGAACTTAAGATATGAGACTATAATCCTCACATTTCTACTATGTGTCTGATTTGTTTACGGCTACCCTAAGACAAGTAGACTTTTGTGGGTAGGAATGGTTAAAGCTAGCTCAAATGGGCCCAAGCTCCATATGTAAACAAGGGTAACTACTTCAGATCCTCCTGCTTCTGCTTCCCCTGTGCTGGAATTAACAGCTGTGTACCACCACACTGAGTTTTATGCGGTGTGGGCCATCACACCTCATATCAGGCAGACACTCTACCAAGTAACCTGCAGCCCAGCCCTCACCAGCCTTTATTATCGAGACATTACCATTCAGTTACGTGCGGATGAATCATGGCCAGGTCTAGAGTCAGTGTGCGTAACATGACTGTGTGTGGCCAAGAAGCTCTTGCCTTATGCATGTGGTATGTGTCTCTGGTTCCCTACTGTGAGGTCCCATGGGGGCTGTTAGACTGCCACTCACACACACAAACACTGAAAATACAGGAGGCTTAATGCACTAGATTAAGGGGTGGGGGTAGAAATTGATGGATGTAACTTCCTCCTTTTGGCCGTGAGTGAATAGCTGTGGAATATATTCAATAAAGCCCAAGAGAAGAACCCATGTGGTTGTACACCAGTCTCCCTTGGCAGTGGTCAGTTCAGTATCATAAACTTCAGCTACCTCGTCCTCTACCCCAAGTTTATTCTTCTTGTTACTCACTCCTACTTGCTGGAATCCCATGCCCAGTAAAACACGCACACAGACACAGATACACACTCACACACATATACACAAACATACAGACACACATATACATACACACACAGACACACAGACAAACACACACAGAGACATGCATACACTTACACACATATACACACTCATGCACACACACAAACACACATACAGACAGACACAAACAGGCACATATATATATCCATATATATATATATACACACACACACACACAGTCACACCTACACACATACAGAGACACATATGCACTTAGAGACACATACATGTATATACATATATTCATGCACATACAAATACACATACATATGTATGCTCACATATACACACACATAAATACAGACACACATACAAACATATGCGCATACACTCACACATACACACACATACAGACACACACACACACACACACACACACACACACACACACACACACACATACGCAAGTCCAAAGAGAAGGACCAGAAGATAATGGAGAATTCAAATAGTTGTAATCTGAAGAATCTTTCCCTATTAATGTTTAATGTATGATAAAGAAATAAAAAAATCAGCCTGTTGGTAGTTCAAATTTTGTGGTCTTCGGAAAGGTTCATTTATAAAAGTGTCCTGTCATCCAAATAGTTTCTTAGTCCTTTTCTGGGGAAGAGATAGAATAACAGCAAAGAAATTAAATTAGCGATTTCTTAGAAAGAAGAGAAGGTAGAATGGCCTTTGCCTACACTTCTCAAATAGACATGAAGACCTCTTCCAGGTCACTGGCTGCACAAATGGCTTAGGACTCCCTTTTGAGGAGGAAATGCCTCAGACCGTGGGTCCCCTGTGACTCCTAAGGCAGCCTTGGGACTGTCGTTTTGTGTTTGTGACCTAGCTGAGGGAATGCTTTGAGGATACCAGAGAGGTAAGATGCTAAAAGGAAACCAGAGGAAGCGTCAGTTCCTCTTCCTTGCTTGCTAGAGGTGGGTGTATTTCTGGAACGTCTTGTTCTAAGGGCTTTCCCGGTGCTGACTTCTCTAAGTTCGTATACAGTTGAGAAGACTGACTTTGTAGACTTGGCCAAGAGGAGTGGAAATAATGACCCCATTCTGTTGTGGAGTTTTTTTCCTTGCTGTTTCCCTGTAAGGCAACTTTGGTGAGATTACCAAAGATGGAATCCTTGGCCTCTTACATAACACTCAGTGAACGCAACTCAAGGTGTGCCTGCAAGAGTTGGCTTTTCCTTCCTAAGATGAGGCCCCGCAACAGACATTTGACTCTAATGAACAGGACAGACAGGCTTCCTATCTTACCTGAGGAGACAAGTATTAGAACACAGCAAACAAAACCAAACCCAATTATGTCTGAGGGCTGTAAGGTTCAGACCACTGTGAGATCCAGGTTTAAGGACATAAGACACCTCTGCTAAGAAAGGAAAAGACAAGAAGTCCTGGTACTGGTCAGGGATTTGGTAAGGAAAGAACACATGTGATGTCTCAGAGCTTCAAGGGAGCTAAGAAGTCGGATCCTGGAGAGGAGACAGGCCGAGAGGCTGGCCTGTCATGGGAGCCACAGAGGTCAGGCCAAGGATGTCCACCTTCTCGAGGAAGCAGATGAAAACCCTAAAGAGTTTTGTGCAGGCGAGAGCAATGATCATGTTTTTGTTTAGAGTTCCTTGCATGTAAAGTGATGAACTGGACAGTTAGGAAGCCACCTGTACAATAAGCAAGAGATGATGGTGACTTAACTTGGAAAGTAATAAGTTCCTGTGGGCAAGACACTTAGAGCACTGCCTCTCATAGAAGTAGGCTAGGCTGGTTTAATTAATTGGATGGATAGAAACATTTTGAAAAGAACGTGGGAGGAGACCAGACTTCTGTCACTGGATTATGGGTGTGTGGTGGGGCCAGGCACTGAGGCAGCAAGCACAGGGGAGTGGGCTGGATATGGGAAGGGCTTTGTGTGCAGCCTCGGATAGGACGAGATAAGAAGTCCAGGAGGCAGTTGTCGTGAGTGAAGCGAGCTGGTGGTCCTTGTTAATCATGTCCCAGCCAGTTTACCTTGGTTCCTTACACTGTGTTCTTGCTCTAAACTCCTGTACAGATTGGCTTAACCTCTGACCCTTATATACTGCCAGCTTTGATTTGTAAACACAGTGTCCTCTGAGGAGGGATGGGCTTAGAACTGCTTCTCTGGCAGCTCTGAAGGTGCGAGGGCACTTTCCGAGTGGAATCCCTTGTTCCTAATATTGTGCACCTGTGGATTAGCTACTCAGTGAGCTTTAACCAAGCATAGGGAGAGGAGTCTAGAAAGAACGAGTCCGTGACTGCAGAGTCTTTGCCCCGCGGCATCTTAGATCAGTGAGCAGGTCAGACCCAGGGTGCAGGTGCGGGGACAAGGTTTTACTGAGCTCTTTCTGTGCCAGCCACCCACGGGTGTGAATTGTTCAGACTAAGAGCAATATATAATGTGTTATATATTACACACACTCACACACATGAGCACACACAAACACACAGGCACACGCATACAAACATGCACACATATATGTGCACATACATACCCACATACACACGTGCATACACATGCACACGCACGCATTCACACATGTGCACACATGCGCACATACAGACACACACATACACATGCACGCGCACACGCGCATACACAGGCACACATGCACACGCGCACACACAGGCACACACACATACATACACACACACACACACATTTGTGCTATTGTGGGGTTTTGCCATTTCCCCCATGATTTCACAGGGAAAGGACTGCCTGTTCTGTATTTGTATTTGATACACCAGGGCACTCTGTAACCATAGACGTCCAGCCTTGATTACATGACTGTCTTTGTGTCCAGTGACAATAAAAAAGAAAGCGGTTTTTAACAATTGAGGACCTAACTTTACACAAAAGAGGGGGAATCTTCCTGGTAACCAATGGCCCACAGATAAGAGCTTATGCCTTGGTGCTGACATAGGACAGTTGGAGCAGCTGCCCCAGGGAAAGACTCCCTCACAAGTTTCGTCTTGAGAGTTTTAATAAAAAAGACACACATGTGGTCAAATTTGTGACACATGTCAGACTTAAAGATTCTCAAGTACGTATTGGTGGAACAAAATGTCCTTCAAAAAAAGGGCCTACCGTTTGATTTCATCTAGACTGCTGTTTTCCATACATATTTAACCATGGACATCTTTTGAAAAGAAACAGCCAAGTGCCCCATGAGATTGCTGTTCTGTGGGCCAGGCTTTGGGAAGTGTTTCGTATTGGACTCTGGTTTTTGCATATTCTGAGGTTGGCTTTCCCCTATTTCCTATTCAAGCGATGGTTTAGGGAAGACGGACTCTACGGCGAATACAGAGATGCAGAGCAAAGTTTGTCAAAGAGAGGTCGAAGCCCCCTTCACTAGCAACTCAGTGCCTTTATGGGAAGACAGTGAAATCTGCACCAGGAAGCCAGGGCCACGTGTGTTAAGCAGTGTTGTGCTGGAGACTACTACAAGTTCAATGTGGTATTCAAGAGGGAATGAGAGGTCTTGTGTCCCCTTTTAGAAACACATAGAACAAAGTGTTTTGGATTTCCCACCCCAGATTTTGGGATATTTGCATGTATTTGCATAATAAAACGTCATCTAAAGGTGGCTTACAAGTCTAAATGCCAAATAATTTGCATTTAATGTGTACTTTGTATTCAAAACCTGGACGTAACTGTCCAAGGTAATTTTAGTGCTCTGCATTGTGGCCATTACTCCTCGGGGGTTAGAAGTCTCAAATCTTGGAGCACTTTGTGTTTCGGAGTTCCAGGCTAGGGTTGTTCCTTGTCCAGGCTTTGTGGGTTCCCATCTTATTTTTCTTCTCTGTCAGGTGTTGGAAAGATAAGCAAGGAAGGAACGGTGCCTGTAAAGCAGCTTCCTTCTGTTTGACTTGATCCAGAGTCAGTCTCCAGCAAGGACTCGATAGATGACTCTGGTTTGACGAGAAACACAGGAACGCGAATTGTCTGTAATTAGAACTATTACTGGGCCATTAATATTCTTACATTTGGGTCCTGTTTAAGTTTCACTGTGGAGTCCCAGCCTGTTTTCACAGTTACTCTACGAGATCAGATCTCGTTGCCTTTCTCCTCCATCGATCCGTCCATCCATCCGTCCATCCATCTGTCCATCCATCCACTAATTCATTCATATACCCTGGCCTGTTGGTTGCTGCATGCTGGTTATCAAGCGTCCCCAGCGAAGGAAACGCGTGATGCTCTCATGCTGTTTAACGAGGCCTGTAGGTACAGAACTGGATTTTTCCAAACTCTGATGCATCTCGTTGGAGTGACATTTGTAAACACATCTCTGACCCTGACACTTCCTACTGAAAGACACACAGGAGCTTCTTGTCCCTTTGCAGGGATGAACGACGGCAAACCTCCGACATTCAAGAGACATCTTATCCAGCCCCCATTGGCCCCATTATTATCTGACCTTCACCACACTTGGTTAGTCGGTGCTCAGGAAACACCGCCTGCCGCTTCCTGTCCCCTGAAGATCCTGGCTCCCGGCTTACTGCGGTATACATCATCCTGCATACTGCTAGGAGCCACTGACTTCTTGTCTTAAGCAAGGCCACATCTAGTTCAACTCAGTGTCCTTTACCTGTTAGCTGCCAGCATGAGTACCTCCACGTAAACCCCCGATTATTCCAGAAAGCACACCCTCGGTTTCTCTATAATGACATGGGATAATAGCTACATAATTAGACACTAGCTATAAGAGTGTCATTAGAAAATTGAAAAATCAATTTAAAATTCTATCTTGTTTGTAGTTTGGGTTAATATGCATTCATTTCTTTGACTTATTGGAACCAAGTTTTCGTCTACATGTAAAGAGATTTTTCTTCTTTTAGTTTTTGAGGTTATACTATATTGACATAATTTCTCCCTTCCTCCTTCCAAACCTTCCCATATAGCCCTGCTTTCTCTTTTTCAAATTCAGTCTTTTTCTTTCATTGTTACATGTATGTATGTAGTATGTATGTATGCATGCATATAAATACAACCTGTGGCATCTCTATAATGTTACTTGTATGTATATGGTTTCAGGACGGATCATTTGGTACTGGAGAACCAGTGGATCCACTCTTCCCTGGGAAAGACTGCTTCTCCCACTCCCAGCATTCCTTAGTTGCCTGTAGTTCCTGTAGTGTAGGGCTGGTTTCTCGTGGGCTTTCCTCCACTACTGTCAGCGTGTCCGTTCTTGTTCGGATCATGTTTAGGCTATCATGTTGGCGAGACTCTGTAGGTGCAGATTCTGACATTATGCAAACTCCCTGATCCTGCAGCTCTTACAATCTTTCTGCCCCCTCCCTTGCAAGGTTTCATGCGCTTTGGGTTCAGGAATGCTTTGTAGATCTATCTACTGGGATTGGACTCCACGGTGCTGCACTTTGGTTAGTTGTGGTTTTCTATAACGGTCTCTCTCTGTTGCAGACACATTTCCTCATTGGAGGGTGAAGACTACACTTACCTGTGGGTATAAAGACAAATATTTAGAATGTAGTATCGGACTGTGCTGGTCTAGTAAAGTGGTAGTTGTACGTTCTCCTCCAAGACCTACAGGTCGTCGGCCGGGTTTCCAGCTGACTGTAGTTTCCCCTGTTGGCTGAGTCTTTAATTAGAGAGCAGTTGGTTACTGCCACGGCGTGTGTCACTACTGCACACACCCTGAGGGTTATTGTGCGGTGATGATCATTGTTGTGGTTCATGATCGTGGTTATGGTTCAGCTCTGTTACGGTTCATGGCCGAGTAGGACTGTTCGTTGCTTCCTTTGTTTGGAAGCTTGCATGGTGCCTTCTGGTACCACAAAAACAAGTCCTGAAACACATTGTATCTTAAGGAATAGGGATTTATCTTCCACTGTCGCGATAAGATTTTGTTTGGGACGTTAAGTGCTACTCAATTTAGAATAGTGCAGAAAACTCATGCTCTTGAAATTAGTTCAAATCTACTTCCAAAAGAAAATTTGTGATAGTTCAGGTACTTCAAAAACTCACATGTTGGCTTTCTATTAATTCCCTTTTCAACCTGTGACCATACAACCTGACGGAAACAGTTCAAAGCAGGAACATTTTAGTTTGGCCCAAGGTTTGGGTCCGCCATGGCGAGGATAACAGAGTGTCAGAAATGTGTGGCAGAGGGCTGTCTCTCATCGTGGTAAATCAGCAGGCAGATAGCATGCTAGGAGCCAGGGGCAGGCCTAACCAACCGCCCACGGCTAGCCTGCAGTGACCCTTCTCTATCAGCTAGGATCCCCTCTTAAGGCTTTCACAACCTCCTGAAATGTCACCACTGGTTGGGGAGCAAGCTTCAAAATGTGAGCCACAGGGGACGCCTGGATTCGAGCCAGCAGACCTTTATCATTTAATCGCATCTATTCCTTTAACTGGAGCCACACGTGTGAAGTTCGGGTAATTTAGGCTCTTCTCCTTGGAAAGTTCCGATAGCTCAGTTAACAAGGAGGCAGACATTTAGTCGTTCACTCCGACACTTTTCAAAAGAGCAAACTTCTCAGGCGCTTAGAAAGATCCACCCATGTGTGGATTGTTAATGTAATAATTACCAAAAAAAAATCGCATCTATTAATTACAGAATATCTGGCGGTGCAGTGATATATTTGGTAACATCTTGTCAACTATTAATTCAAACATTCCTTTTTAAAAAAAGAGTTAAGTGCAAGAGAAGCTTTTATTAATTTCATTGGCTTTGCTCTTAATCTGAGATAGCGAGATCTTACTCGTTCCCGGATTGCTCCAAGGACAGTAACTAGTTCTACAGATGTCACCTGTGCGAGGGGTGTGGCTGAGGTGGCAGGCGCTTACACTGAGAGGACTCTTGTTTTGTGTCTCTCGTTTGCAGAAAATCTTCGGGATGTTGCCTTTCCAGATAGCACAGTGGTAGTGTGGTGAACTTTACTACCTCAAGAGTCTTCCCACTTCTCCTCGCTAGAATGGGTGATGTAGAAAGAGAAATCAGGGCATCGAGTGGTGGCATCTGCATCTGCCAGTGTCTCTGTGTCGGCCTCTTTGATGGGCCGTAATGAAGCACGCTGTGTTTCACACAGTAGCCGCTTATTTTGCAAAGCAATGCAGCTTATGCCGGGTTTGCATAAAAATGCAGCTGTCATAAGTGGATCTGCCTCTTGCTTTTGGCTTCTAGCGATTCCTAACTCTATGCCATTCCTCTCCAATTCTTTCATATCTGCCATGCTGAATGTTAGCACTCAAAAAGACTCCGAGGGCTGGGGAGATAGCCCTGTCTGTCCATTGCTTGAAGATCTGAGGTCGGTCCCCAGAATCCATTTTAAAAAAGTGTGGTAGGGTTTCTGTAACTCACTGAGGGTGGGGGAGGTGTGTAAAGATAGGCAGATCCCTGGAAATATGGGCGTAGCCAGCCAGTCTAGCCTAATGCTGAGCTCAGGCCAGTGAGAGATCCTGCTTCAAAGAAAATGTGTTGCATTCTTGAGGATGACATCCAACGTTTTCTTCTGGCCTCCATAGGCATACACATACATACATGCATATACACATGAACACATACCCACATGCACACGAACACACATATACATACACATGCATGCATATATGCACACACAAACACACAAACACACACATGCACATACACATGAACACATATACATGCACACACGCAAACACATATACATGCACATGCATGCATACACGCACACACATGTGCACCATATACATGTGCATACACATGTACACACATACATGCATGCACACATATGAACAAATATACTTGCAGTGCACATATACTTGCACACACACCAACATACATATACTTGCACATGCATACACACATATATACATGCACACATACACACATAGAAACACACACATACTTGCACATGCACACATACATGCACATACATGAATGCATATGCTTACACATGCACACACATATACATGCACATGCATACATATGTGTATTCACACACAGAACACACATGTACATACATGCATACACACATATACACATACGAACACACATATGCTTGCACATGCATGCACACAATAAACCGTATGCTCAGCAGTAGCTGGAGGCATCTTATGGTCTTGCTTCTCCCACTTCTGCTCCTTTGCTTCCCTCCCTGGACCCTATCTTTAGCACTCCCCTCCCCCCTTACCTGGGAATACTTGTTTTTCTGAACAAATCACTGAGTCTAAAATATAAATATGATTGACAAAGCTGTGGAAGCTCTTTGCTTTGAGGAAATTTATACTTCATAGTAAGGGTATAATAAAACCTAATGTATGATCCTCCAGTAGTCGACTTTAATATTAGTGGGGAACCGAGAGCTAGGACATTCATAGTGGCACCCTTGAAGTTAGGTCTGTGGGTGGCCTCCCTTTCCCACATGGAAAGGCAATCTGACCCATGCCCCACTGTGGCTCCTTCTCCTGAGAAGATGAGGGAGAAGGTTGTTCGCCTGTGGTTAGAATAGCTGCTTCCACCACACGGATTTCTCACTCCTCAGCGTCTACGTGGCGCTTGCCCCTACGAGTTCCGATGGAACATTTGCAGTACGCCTGCGTCTCACAGTGAGAGAAGAGTAGCGCTTGCACCAGGGGCCTCTAACTTGGTTTGTTTTTGTTTTGAATCAATCAACATGTATTGATGGATTGAGTAACACTTCATCTGTCTCCTCAAAGACATTCGGCCTTCTTGAATTCGTGCTAAATCTACCCGCATGTCTCTGAACAGAGTGTTTGTCGGTAGCCTAATGGGCGGTGGCTTTTGCTCCTTCTTATGGGGGATGTAAGTGTGGATGTGGGGTCATCCTACATGCGTTGAAAAGTCCTGGTCTCTAAGGTGCAGTGGTCAAGATCTTGGCCTCTGGAATCAGGTGACTGCTTCCTGTATGCGCTTTCTGGGCAAGCTGGAGCAAGTCACTTCACCTTTAAACTTACTTTCCTACCTACAGGGTGGGGATAAGATTAGTGGGTGCCCTGTGGTGGGTGGTTAAATGGTGGAGAGAGTGGTGGGTAGCCAGGATTTCCTTTTGGTACGGTCTTCAAGTTTCCACAGCCCTCTGTATGAGCTCACTCTGTGTGAGCTCACTTCCAGAGCATGGGAGCCGTAGAGAAGCTCCTACAGGAGTCTGTAGTGTAGAGAAGCTCCCATAGGCATCTGGACAGCAGCGGTTCTCAACCCATGGGTCGAATGACCTTTCACAAGGGCCGCCTAAGACCACCAGAAAACACAGAATTCACACTACGAACCATTACAGTAGCGAACTTACAGTTATGAGGGAGCAATGAGAATGATTTTGCGTTTGGAGGTCACCACATCACTGGGAACTGTTGCAGCGTTGGGAAGGCTGAGAGCCACTGCTCTGGAGACTGCTAACTCGGACTCCTTAAGATCGTTAGAGTGGAATCCTTCCATGATGAAATGAAGATCAAAATTTAAACTCTAGTTTTGCCTGTCTTTAGTTGTGTGTGTGTGTGTGTGTGTGTGTGTGTGTGTGTGTAAAATAGGAAGTGCCTATAGAGGAGTCAGAAGATAACTTTTGTGTCTGTTTGCCTTCCCAATGCGACTTGGGTTGGAACTTAGGTTCTCAGGCTTGGTGGCAAGCTCCTACACCAGCCATGCCATCTTGCTGGCCCACCCCCTCTAATCTGTTCTTAAGTTAGCTGTTCCGACCAGAATGGCAAGAGTTCTCCCCCATCTCCCATTTCATGGTATGGGGAGCACACAGTAGTATCTTCAGAATACTTTGCAACAAGTCTCAAATATACCTGAAGTCTTAGAATGGTTATTTGAGTGCGTGCATCCTAGGGACTGTTGCAGGAGATAAACACCACCAGTGAAATACTTTCCATTTTTTTCCTCAATTTTGGACTCTAAGGAAAATTCCAATTAATATTAGAATTTGGGGTTCATTAAGGCCCTCTTGATCTTCTGTTCTTGCTCATGAGGAAGGTCAGTTCACGTGTTCGCTTCTTCAATTGAAATGGCCTAAGATCAATAACCAGTGGCCATCTTTATTTTTCAAGTCACCACACCGGGCAAACTGCTCAAGCCACTTCAGCGAGGCCCTCCAGAACTGCTTCATCTCATTCTTCTCTGTACTATAAAAAATAAATACAGTTTTTATTCCACCTCAGAGTTATTACTCTGGACTTTTACTTCTGGAATATACAGTAGGAAAGCGTCTTACGGCTCTCTGAGCATTAGATTAGGAAGAAAATGCTACAAACATTTTGCTTAATTAAATGCTAACGAGGTGGTACCAATTCTCGTGATTAATTGAAACATGCATATTCGACTGATGTATATTTATACGACAGCACATGAAAGTTTTATCACGGTCTACAAATTGTTCGCTCTGGGAATGCCGTTTAATGCTCTGAACATTCTGCCTTTGCTGCTACAGTGTTCATTATGAAAAAATATACAGGCTAATTGCTGTAAGGTGCTGAGACATCAGACTGTCACATGGGCCTTCAGTGAGGTAATCCCAACTCTCTCATGGCACAGACTCTTAGCCTACATCGAAGAGAGAAAATAAGATTTTTATTTACTTTGAAGATATTTTAAAAAATAAAGCCAGGCAGGAGCGGTGCCTGCCTTTAATCCCAGCACTTGGGAGTTTGAGGCCAGCCTGGTCTACAGAGCAAGTTTCAGGGCAGCCAGAGCTATAGTGAGAAACCCTGTCTCAAACAAAACAAAACAAAACAAAACAAAACAAAGCAAACAAACAAAAACAAAAAAAGGAAGAAAAAAGAAAAAAAAACCCATAAACATTAAGACATTAATAACCACCAACTTAGGGGGAAAGGCTAAATAGCCGAGTCTTCTATGTCGCCAGGGTAAAGCGTGCGTGCCCTTGCCAGCTGTTGTGGTTTCTTTGCTGTTGCTGGGTTAAAATACTCTGCCCAAAAGCAAATTGGGAAGGAGAGGCCTTGTTCCAGGTCGGTCGTTGAGGGAACTGAGGGCAGGAGCTCAAGGCAGGAGCTTGAAGCAGAAACTATGGAGAAAGCACACACTGCCTGCTGGCCCTCTCATGTATCACCCACAGTGGCCTGGGCCCACCTCCCTCAGCAGCCATACTTCTGTATAGATATGCCCTCAGGAGACTCAGATATGGGTGATTCCTCGATCCTCTTCCTTGTGGAGAAGGCTTTCTCTAGACTGTGTCAAATTAACACTAAAAACTAGCACGCCAGACTTCAAGTCAGAAACAAACAGGCGAAAACCAAATAAAAAGCCGTATTTGTCAGAATGCATTTTGGCTGTAACTTCTTAAGGAAAGTTCACTGGTCAGGGGCGGCCATTGCGTCTGGTGGCAGAAGTTAAGCTGTGCTTTGACCGACAAGATTCAGGTACTCAGAGTTCTTTTAGTTTCTTAAGCGGCGAGTTACTATGCTTGGCGGTTATGAGATGGGAATACCTGTCGTATGTGAAAGTAGTTTTGTGACCTTTCGGAGTGACCCACTTATCAGACTCACGTCCAGATCATTCCCTGTTGAGAACTTGGAGATGTCTCACGGCCCCTCCCAGAGCCCTTACCTGTGGGAAGCAGAACGGATAGGGACGCTGATTTATTTAGGAAGACAGATGCGAACCGCCAGTCTACAGCTTTTATAAGAAAATGAAAGTGCACGATTCTTTTGTCTTAGCCTCTCACAGTGTGACTTCCCTAGACAGTATTCCACGAGCTAACGTGTTTTAAAATCATGTTCTTATTTGTTAGGTCCTGTTGTAAGGAAGTGGCCTCGCCACTCTTTACACTGTGACAAGTGACTCTGGTGAGCTGGAGAAGGGCCCAGGTTGCCCTTTCTTTGGCCCACATACTGTGTCTTCTTCAGGGCCAGACCCCCGTGGTGGGCCAATCCCCTGCCTCCTACACCCTACCCTCTGCCCTTCCTAGTCTCTGCTTTAGGCCATTACAGCGAAAAGAGCCAGGACTTTAAAATCCCATGTTTTCTTTCTCGAACCAGACTATTTAAAGGAAGGAATGCCAAGGGAAAACGAATGTTTGTTGAGTGACTCCTTGGGAAACGAGGTCCTTGTAGAACTGTGAGGCCAAGTGACATCCGCCATGACATTTTTCCTTGCAGGTTTCACCAGAGCCGAGATGGTTACCACCGGTCATTTGTGAGGGCTCTGCGGGGTCCGCTTCTTTTTCAGGAACTTGAGCCTTTAAGGCGGTGTGTCAACTGGGACAGTAGGAACTACCAGTGCTAGTTGGTGTAGTAGTCATGGACGGCCATTGTAAAACCCTAGTAATTCGAGAAAGCACTTTCCCTGCGGTCTCTTGGCTTTTGCTAAGTTTTCATGCCATGAGAAATATTCATTCACAGATCGGTATCATATGAAATAATGTGGAGTAGATGTGACAGCTCTCTGAATAGAACACATCCATCCAGTGCAGTAACATTTGTATTCATATCGTTGACTTGATTTATGTTATCAAAAATGTTTACTAACATCAGAGGTCCCCTTTTATACTGTCTTGTTTGACAATGAGCCATAGATTCCGGTGTGTGATTGGTGAACTAGCGTGCATTATTAAAATGACAGCGTTTATTCTCTTACAGTAGATAAAGCACTGCATGTGGCTCTGAGTGAACACTCGGGGAGAAAGGCTCTGTCACTGCATTACACGATAGTTTGTTTCTAATTTTGCAGGCTGATGACCACGGTGCCTCCAACCAGATCTTTCCCCTGGAAGTGGAATGATTATATGACAGGGTCTATGAGCCATGGATATGTCAACAACCCAGGGGCAGGCCTCGCTTCACAATTAGTCTTTGGGGGATTCACTCAGAAGTCAGACACACTGAGTTCGCTGGGGATTTTGTGATTCCCATTCATGTCTGAATTATGAGTCTGGGTTAGTACAAAACAGAGTCTATAAAGAAGGACTGCTGCTAATTGTGGCAACTAGAGCGACACATGTGCACACACACACCCCTGTACAGACACACGTATGCACACACACATACACACAATATATATACTCATACACATACACACATATGCACATATATACTCTTGCACATGTCCACACATACACACATAATGCGCATACATACTCAGATACACACACATGTACATATATATACACATATGTACATGCATATGCACATATACATGTACACACTTAGATAACATGTACACACATAATGCACGTACACACTCAGATACAGATACATATCCGTGCATATACATACTCACACAGACACACACAGATACACACATATATTGTATATACATGCTTGGATACACACACATAAACACATACATGTACAAACTCAGATAACATGTGCATATATATATACATATATACCACATACACACATGATGTACATATACACTCAGATATAGATACATACACACAAATATGCACATACACACTCATACATGTACACAGACACATACATGTTTATATACACACAGATGCTGATCCAACACATTTACATGTACATGCACACTTTGCTACAGACACATACACATACATATACATATGCACATAAATGAATATATACACTCAGATACACATGCACATACATACACACATGTACACAGAATGCACATACACCCTTAGATACACATACACATATATACTTAGACATTCACACAAACACACTCAGACATGTACAGACATATGCGCGCGTGTGCGCGCGCGCACACACACACACACACACACACACACACACACACAGTCAAATGAGAGGACAGAGAGCACTAGTGCACTAGTCAAGATACACTGAAAGCTCCCAGAAGGCAGCCAGAAAATACTTTGAAGAATTTCCAACATTGTTTATTTCCCTAAAGGAGACCAATATCCCCAAGTTTCAGTCACTTGAGCGTCACCAGCCCAACCCTCCCGTAGCTCCTTACTCTCCGAGTTGTGGCTCACTTGGTATGCTTAATTTAATTCATTTTCCTTGCTCTCTTGAGCAGCCCATCTGTCTTAAGCAGTAATGGATGTGACAGTCGTGGTAGCTTATGCTGGTTACATTTTTTCTTCTCGGGGAAAGGGAATGAAACGTAGCATTTTGAATATAAGAAGTACTTGCAGACCACGCAGAACTCATCTGAGCGCCTTTGTTGACAGGGTTGAGGGGTCGACACCCCCCACCCCCACCCCACCCCAGTCTGGCTCTCACAACCTCAAACCATTCCTTTTTCCGGGGCCCAGAAACCACGTCAAACAGAGCTAAGTTAAGTGGGGCTTGTGCTTCCCTGAGGTCACCGGACTGGAAAGCTCACTGGAGGAGAATGCCCAGTCAGCCAGGCCTGCCTGCTGCCTGTTGCCAGAATTTGACCGTTCACAACTCTTGCTTTTTTTTTTTTTTGATTAAACACGTGGCTTGGGAATCATGTGACAGTAAACAACAGTCGTGTTCTTTTACCTATGGTGGGAGAGCATGCATGGTATTGCTGGCCCCTGACTGTCCAAGTTCACGCCAGGGCACTGCATTGCACACGCAGGCTCATATGGCCCAAAATTGCCCCAACTACTGCCCATTTTGAAGACTTTCCACAGGACCCTTCAGGAAATGGCCTGTTTATTTGATAAATTCTTCCCCTTATCACTAAGGCTGGTTAAACTAGGCAGATTGAGAGGATGCTAAGTACTCCGGGAATCCTTGTAGCTTTGGAATCATGCTCTGGTTTCTAAGTAAAACGCCCTTTGGAAACAGGAACACCCATGAGTCCCTTAGGAGAAAAACAAACAAACAAATGCACCCTACTGCTCCAGCTCTCCCCGCCCCCAACCCTAAGATTGGCGGCCCTAAATCCTTTAGAGAATGGCGAGGTCCAGAAATGGCAAGTGGCCCCGGGAACTCTGTCAGGGTCAGGGTGTGTCTAAATATGAAGGGATGTTTGCTTCTGATATGAACGTTTTTCTTATACTTTTATTATAGAAGATGAGGTGTCAAATGTACAAATAATGTGTGCCTGGTGCCAGAAAGTGGGGATCAAGCGCTATTCCCTGAGTATGGGAAGTGAGGTGAAAAGCTTCTGCAGCGAGAAATGCTTTGCGGCCTGCCGGAGAGCCTACTTCAAAAGAAACAAGGTAAGCCACCTTAGAGAGGCCGTGGGCCACCCTCGCGTGCGCATGCGCCTCCTAGCCCTAGCTGGATACACTGTGGCCTTGCCCCTTGTGTAGTTTTTATTTTGTTTTGTCCGTTTCTTCCTGCCACGCTTAACTTTTTTGGAGTAATAAACCCCATCCTAACATACCTTGACCATCAATTTCTCTTGGCTTGGTGTTTGAGTTCTGAGAGGTGAGTGAACCTGAGGAAGAACTGAAGTCCCAGCCGGTGCCCTAACCGGAGGGCGCAGTCTAGAGCCCACCAGGGAGAAGTAGCCGAGGAGAGCCAGACGTTAGCAGCAGAGAGAGGCTTTAGTTCACACACACAGCAGGGATATGGTGGGTGCTTTCCCAAAACCTGACGCACAGTCTAGTCAAGACAGAAAATTGTCAAACGTCCCTTGACACAGGATGTTAAAGATGACTGATCGTGACAAGAGGGGCAATAAGGAGTAGGTATGCTAACACTGCTCGCTCATGAGAGTAGTGGGTTAGCGCAGGAAGAGCCATAGTACAGTTTTGACTTGGTTTTGTTTTAAAAGACAGTCTAGGCCTTTTAGCATAGTATCAGTCACTCTTGGTGGGAAACGGGATGTGTGATGTTTCAACAAGCACATACACACATCCACACACTGACTTCCCAATTCTGAAGGACTTACTAAAGCCATTTGCCACCAAGTATTGAAGCCCTTTTCTAGCCTTTGGATTATGTCTCATTGATCTGCAAAGCTTCCTTACTTCATGAGACCGCCCACAGGCAGCTAAGCATCTGCCCTTCCCTTTCTGTAACACAAGACAAAAGCCTGTCCACTCTTAGAGCAAGGACTTGCCTTTTCAAAGTCTACCGTTTGCATTGCTGATCATGGCTTGCTGCATTGCAAGCAAGCGCCATTGCAGCAAATAACCCGCAAATTTGGGTCACATTCATTCTGCCAGAAACCGTAATGCCTGAAGAATTAGGCTGCAGAATTCAGCCAGTTGGAATTTTAGAAGCAGTCTCTAAGAATTAGGCTCACGATCTCCACTGGAACTGGGAGTCAGCAAGGGAAAGGTCTGGACATCTTTGGTCAAGAGCAGGGTTCACTTTCCCTTTCCCTCGGGAGGGGATTAGAATGATCTCCAAGAGCCTGGGGCTCCCATTCTGGGGCTCCCATTCTGAATGCTCAACACTGAGGGTAACAGTCCTACGAGTGGGCCTAGCAATTTCTTCTTCAGAGCTCTACTTACAACAACAAAATGCCTTGCATTCCCTCCCGAAGACCAGACCGTGGCTGTAGAGCAGGACCTTTTGTCATTCTACAAGTCTGAAGGGTTAAGGATCTAAATATTGACGGGGTGCCCCAGAGAATAAGGTCAAGAAAGATTCAGTGTCACCACACTAATGATACCTTTTACACTCTGTAGTAAGCCTGCGAGGATAGGCATCTGATGCCACAGTCCAGAATACTCCATTAGACAGTATGTGTGTGTGTGTATGTATACATATTTAAAAGCATATGTGTGAATATATCCATATATATCCACATATATATCCATATACATATATATATACATATATATATATATGCTTTTAAAATATTGTGATAAAATTTAAGGTCAAACTGAATCATAAGCTTCCATAGCATGCATTTTTGAAAGATGGCTAATGGGAATTGAATGAAAAAAAGAAAGAAAAAGGAAAGGCCATGACTGCTCCTAGGTATGATGGAGGAGGAAGTTTATTGCAGATAGACAGGTGGGAGAGCATAGCCAGAGGCAGACACATCTGGGAGAATCCAGAGTGGTCATGACCCTAAGCCATGAGGGGCAGGGGAAGGGTAGCCTAGCACAGGAGGCAGGAGGCCAATGGTACAAAGAGAGCAAAAGCAGAGGGGTAGCGACCAAAGTGTCTGGATTCTATAGGAAAGAGCCAAGTTCAGGGTAGAGGACCGAGTGTGCCAGCCATACCCTGAAATAGGTAGGGACTGAGGGATGCTGGGAGAACCGGGAGGCCAGGTCCGCTTTGGAACTTATAGGAGGTGCAGTCAGAGCTGAGGGAAGGTCCATTCAACTTCCCTTGCCGTGAGGAGCTCCTGGGATGAGTCTCTAGTGTCTTGCAAACCTGGGGACCTGCTGTGGTTTGCCCGAGGCCCTTAGAGCACGTATGACCCGTCTTCTCTCACCTTCCCTCCTGTTTATGTATTCCAAAGCCCTGCCTGTTCAATTTCTCCAAATAGAGAAATAAACGTCTTACATTACCTGCTGGGTTCTGTTTTTTTTCCCCCCGAGTGTTATCTCTGAAACAATATCCTATTGTATTACTATAAATGTGTAGAGCTGCTGCATTTTCTGTTAACTGATAGGATTTTGTGGTCATTTCATTTAGGGATTAGGTTTCCTAATGGCTCGTATTAGATCCCGGCCCTGCATCCGGCCATTTCTAAGAACTGCTGTTACAAGCCCCAGAGTGTACCCGACGGCAGACAGGGGCAGATAGCGACATCTCTTCTAGGATCACTTAACGGAGTTCTTAGTTTTCATCTTTAGAACCGTGGACTTCCCTGTTAGAATTCTTCCCAGTTCTACGGAACAACTTTCCTCCTTCCCATGTTTTTAAATACCAGGAAGGGGATGGAGAACAGTGCACGTACAGAACAGAGTTTTGTCTTAGGTACAGAGTAGATGCCTTTTAAAATGTAAAATTAACTATGCTGTAAATTATGCTCTGTAATGACAGCCCATTTCTTGCTGGATATCATGCTGGGATCTAAAAATGGCCTCCGAGTTGAACCCAAATTGCATGCATAACTTTACAAAGGAGAACCCTCAGACAAGGTAGATAATTAGCAGCAGTATCGGGCCGACCTCTGTTTTGTGTCTGAGCAACACCTGCGTTTGTGAATGTAAATTGGACAGCTGTGCCTTGGGCCCACTCACCTCCCCAGAAATGCACGCTGCTACAGGCAACACGCACGGCATTGCTGCTAAAAAAAAAAAAAAAAAAAAGATAAAAATAGCCCAACCCTCGAAACGAAGGCCTATGAAAACGAGCCTTTTAAATCTCATTCGCTGCTCAAGCCTTTCTCTCTCTTTGGGACCCAGGAGGCTGAAAAATGTCCCATTCGTCTCTCACAAAGCTCGGCGCTTTAGTGTCAGGTGAGCAGGTGGAAGCAGAGTTAACCAATTATGGTAAATTTTAGACGGAATTCAAATTTTATTTAGAAGTCGTTTGGACGGCTGGTGCACACTGCTCCTGCTAACATCCTGTGAGAGGCCCGCGAGTCAGAGCTGTGTTCACTTAAGGAGTCCATGAAGCTACAAGTTTATACATTGCAGGATGTCGGCTCTGAGACGCATATAGTGTTAATTCACAATGTATCTTACAGGAGCCCAATGTTCTACAAGGTTTAACTGCTGACTCAAAGATTTTTAAACCAAGGTAGGGGAGGCTTATGTAGTCTACAGGCATTGGGCGTCAGCACAGGACATTGGCTACCAATGGGAGGGGCTTATGTAATCTAGGGGCGTGGACATTGACTACTGATGACGTGTCAGTCTCATTGATTGAGACAGGGACCACTTTCTTTTCCCCCCTTTTATTAAAAGTAGTTTCTTCTTTTTCATATAATATATCCCGACTCCAGTCTCCCCTCCCTCTACTCTTACCAGCTCCTTCTCCCCTCCACCCCCCAACCAGATCCACTCTGTTGCTCTCATTAGACAAGAGCAGGCTTCCAAGAGATAACGACAAACGCAACATGATAAAATATAGTAAGAGAAGACAAACTCACATCGGAGTTGGACAAGGCAACCCAACTGAAAGAAAAGAACCCAAGAGCAGGCACACGAATCAGAGACCTGCTTGTTCACACATTTGGGCATCCCATAAAAACCCTGAAATGAAAGCCACGGTATATATACAGAGGACCTGCTGCTGACCTGTGCAGGCCCTGTGCTGCTTCCAACTCTGTGAATTCACATGAGCTTTGCTCAGTTGATTTAGAGGACCTCGTTCTGGTGTCCTCCGTCCCCTCTGCTCTCACACTCTTTCTGCCTCCTCTTCTATGGGGGTTCCAGACAGGGACAACTTTTCAGAGGGCTAATAGCTCACTTTTTTCCAGCCCCTTTTTTGAGGCCACAGAGATCAGGACTTGAGAACTTTTTTTTTTCCTAGAGAGTCATAAGGAGGGAGCTGGGAGGTTAGGAAGTCTCTTCGCTGCTTTCGCAATAAACACAGAAGCAACAAGTTTAACTTATTTTATTTTTATGTTTGTTGTATGCGTATGGCTGTTTTGCCTGCATGCATGTGTTTCAGACCTGAAGTTACCGATAGTTGGGAGTCGCCATGTGGGTGCTCAGAATTGAACCAGGGCCTTTGGAAGAACAGCCAGTGCTCTTAAACACCGAGCCAACTCTCCAGCCCGAGTCCAACCTTTTCATATCAGTTTTACTTTGTAAAATAGTGGAGAGCCTAGCCTAAAATGTTTTTTTTTATTATCCCTCCAAAAAAGATCTTAACAAGACTACAAATAATGCTCTTTTCCATTTAGCATTTAGTTTGTCCTTTTTTATTTTTCTTTTTTCATGAGAAATAAATATCCCGTTGTCTTAACTAGTATCTAGAAAGGAACGGGGGAATCAAAACTGAAAGGAGACGGCCAACGTAAGCCAACGATGATTTTCTTCCCCTGTTCAAACCTCAGGTTTGTAGGGTCCTGAGTGGTATTGGGAATTTAATAAGCACAGACTCTTAAGAGCACTGAAGATTCGCCTGCTCTTCCTACTTCCCAAGAACTGAGACAGAAATAGATAGAGTCATCCTCCGTATGCGCTGTAGCTCCCAGTGGACCACGGTGACATACGGCGAAGATCATAGGTGCTAGAGATGGAGATGTTTGCCAGTGATGTCATCGCGGTTTCCCGATGGCTGCCTGGTAACAAGCACTCTGTGTGGGGAGTTTTGTGTATTTATTTTACTGTCAAACTATGACCCTGGGTACATCCCAGTGTTTTATTAGAGGTCTCTTTATAGAGGGAACCCATCACTAATTAACATACAACACAGTTTTTGCTATACTTTTTATTTCTACATAGAGCGCTTGGTGGGGGTGGTGTTGGGGAGGTGGTGTTGTTCTTGTTATTGTTGTTGTTGTTGTTTTGGTTTTTTTCAAATTAAACTTAATCATAGCCTGAAAAGATTTCCGGGCTTCAGACTTAATTATGGAACCCAGCAGTGTAGAAGAAACGCATAACGTTCTCTCCGCTAATAGACTGGTGAACCTGTCCCGTTTTGTCTCTTTAGACATGTGCAATATTTAATTGCCCAATGGCTGTCATTCACAAAGCTGTGAGAGGGACGTTAAGAAATTACTTGCAGTTAATGTTCTCTTCCTGCCCTGCTTCAGTCTCAGGCCAAAGACTTGATTCTGCTTGGTGTTTGCACATTGGCTTGCAAGTAAATGAGGCGGGAAGGGAGCCAGGGTTGTTCGAGTGGATTTCCCCGGCTTTTATTGGATATAGGGAAGCCTGCAAGATCTGACTGTCTGTCTGCATTTGGCCTGCGCTTGGCCTTGGCTCTTCAGTCTTCTGAAAACCTTCCGACTGCTTAGCATATAGGGCAGGCCTCTCTCCACACCTTCCGTTTGTAGGCCGGGGTCTAAGTTCCCTTTGGACCCAGCAAATAGAGGCGTCCTCAGGAAGCTCCGAGAGAAAAACAACTAAGCCAACAGCTTCCTTGCACTCTCACATTTTGAAATATGGAAGGGAATATTAGTGAGCTAGCTGCTGTAACCGGAGTCTCTGAGAGCAGCAGTAGAGGAGAAGAGAATGCTAGTCCCCGAAACACTTTGTGAGCAGGAAGGGAGTCGGGAAGCTCTGGCAGGCGAAGTAAAGTGTAGGTGAGCAGAAGGCTTAACACACAGGTTTCTGTGGAAAGCCAGAGGGTCATCCAGGACAGAAGTCTTGCAAGCAGGTGGGACACAGTGCTCCAAGAATGCCACGCAAGCCTGGGGTTATAGACATAGAACTTTACATTGACCAGAATCCTTGAGAACTGCTTGAGAATTGTGTGTGTGAGGAAAACCTGCATGCAAACAGAATACACGAGTGAGTTTACACCGAAAAGAAGGGCTTAGCAAACACTTCCGTTTTCTAATGGGCTTTGGAGTTTGTGCAGGGAAACAAAGACTCCTAACCTAATATCCAGGATGAACACCAACTTCTAAATACCACCAGGCATCTCAATTAAATGTGAGGAGGCGATCGAGACTCTCCGTATCTTCAAGACTCCGTGCTTTCCGTGAATGAAAAGCAGTGGGGATCTTCGATAAACCTGACACTAGTTTCGTGCTGATCAATACATGGGGCTGTTGCCACAGACGCTGGAATTAATTTCCAGACACAGTAGATCTCGGGCTCTCCTCCTGGTGATAGCTAATGCTATTCACTTAAATCAAGTCTTTCTCCTCTGAACCGCCGGTAGTTATCCAATCGGTCTAAGAGGCATACTCCCCTCTAACATTAACCACCGTGTCAGGTTGCATCCGCCACATTGTGTCCTGGTGACTTCTGCAACGCGGAGATAAATGTGCACGTTTGGAATTCGTCGTCCGTCTGTTTGGGCAGCGGACAGTTCAGGAAACAAACGATCGAGAAGCGATCTATTTATCTGCACTGAACGTTCTCTTAATTGATCCAGTCACACGCAGGGCTCCCTGCCTTGTTACTAATAGTGTTTGGTTTATTTGAAGAATGAGCACTGAACAAGTTATCTGAGGAGTCCTTTTGATGTGCCTCTCCTCCTAACACGGACTCAGCACAGACTCACTCCCTGAGCCTGCCTGTTAAAAAAAAAAAGCTTCGTGAACCCCATTGGCGAACAGCGCAGGGGCAGAGTTTAGAAGTTTTGTGCGAGCTAGCCAGAGGAAACCACGGGAAAACGATCACGTGTCTTTCTGGGATGGCAGTCACACTCTGGTTAACTCATGGTCTGCTAAGTATGTGGAATATCTGAGCAGATGCATGCCAAGGAGGCCTGGGGGCTCACACCGAGATATTCTAAGATAGTTGAATGAGTCCTGAGGGGTTTTTTTTTGTTTTATAGACATTTGCAGGGTCTGATTCTAAAATCTACTACACCCAAGAAGGTCTTACGCACCACATCGCACGCTTTGGGTGTGCCCGGGGTTATTATTAGTTCCCCTCCATTTTGACGCCTCTGTGTGGCTTTTGAGTCTGTAAGTAAAAGTACGAACTGAGAGAGCCGTGTATAAACTCTTTGTTCCTCGGGTTCCTAGCTTCTGGCTCGCATTATCATGGCTTGGGATCAAATAAGGAAAAAAGAATTGCCTTAAAAAGCCACTTAACTCCTGTCGCTGCATATCAGAATGTATGGGAATCCCCTGTGCTACAATCCACCCTCAGGGTAAGCTGTGTACACAGTGGAATCTAATGTGTGTCAGTGGATGTGGGCAGGGATAGACACCGCTACGTGCCCGAGAAGGCTAACCAATCAACGAAGCCATAGAAAACACGTGCTGTAGTTTACTGAGCATTCTGGGTAACCAACGTTCTACGGTCAGTAACAGAGGTGAAGATGATCAGAGGCTGGGAATGGAAGTCAGTATCCAGTAAGCTCAGAATTTGTGTCTCATTGCTCAGAGTCAGGCTGGGACTCACTAAGTCAATGCCGATTCTGGCTTGTGCGGGTGTTGTGTTTTTGTTGTCTCTCTTTGTTCCTAACATAGGAATCGAACCTAGGGTGTTGCTATGCTAGGTCAGAACATGCCACTGTGATAGCCCCAGTTCTTTTTTTTTTTTTTTTTTTTAATTTTGAGAAAGGGTTTCATTAAGTTGACCAGGCTGGCCTTGAACTAACCAAGTAGACCAAGTGGGCCTTGAACTTGCGGTCCTGCTTCATCAGTCACCTTTGTCGTTGCTGTGGCAGGAATGGGACGCCGTACCTGGCTCGTGTTTGCTCAGTGTTTGATGAATTTAGCTGAGAGATGAAATGATCTTTGGTAGTGAGGGATGTTCTTGGGGTACGTAATATTATTAAAATAACATTTTAAGTGATACGATTAAGCACGAGAATTACATTTATTTGAACATGCAGTGTCTTTGCAAGTCATTCCCCAAAGGAAAAGTAAACAGAGGAATAGAATCCACTCGTGATTATGTCCCTAAGATGTCAAATTGCATAGTCCTGATTAATCCTTGCATGGTAAAATCTCCCTCATCAGTTTGCTATGGCTAAGGGTTAACTACTCTATTATAAATTCAGATATTAATGCATTTTTCTACTCAATTCATCTCCAGATAGAGGAAATATAGCTTGTAGATGTGAATTTTTTACTTCCAAATGTACTTTGGAAACATTATAGTGATTTATGAGAGAGCTTTAGAGACGGGAAGGAGAAATCATTCATAAATATGGTGAAATGTATTTAACCACTTTTGATTGTGGGGAAAAAAACTGCCTTGATTTTGAAATGATTATTTTTCTAAAGCAATAGAATTTATGATATAAATGAAACATTTCACATACAGTTTTTAATCATACACATTTGAATTTTCTCTTAAATTTATTTTTTAAATTATCTATCTTAACATAAATTTTTTGACTACCTAGCTCATTAGCATTAAAAGCCACACCCTCTCCACTAAGTGGATTTTGGAGGCTCAGAGGGTACCAGGCATTTAGAGATATGTATGACATCTAAAATGTCACCAAGCATTCATGATAAAGTGATGATTTCTCTATAGATCCAATAAAAGATATTATCCTTGTAATACGTCTCGACGGAATGATTTATAATTGACATATGGTGAAAAGTTTCATGATTATACATGCAACTTTCTGGTTTAAGAATTTCTGAAGGCCCAGTTCTGTGTTTGTAAGGATGTGTGTTTCTTAAATTGCTATAATGTGTTGGGCATCATTGATGGGAAAGACAAGGGGGGGGGGGAGTTGCCTGGTGGGAAAGAAATACTTCCTTCTTGCTCTCCTTTGATTTTACTCTAGAAAAAAGAAGCACTCTTAACGTTTGTTACTTTCTCTTCTAATCAGTCTCTAAATAAAATAAAATAAAACACTAAAATCCAGAAGCGGTGGCTCATGCCTGTCACCTTAGCATTTGGGAGGTAGAGACAGGAGGAATAGGAGGTCCAAGCTAACGTGGGTAATACAGGAGGTTCCAGAACAGCCTAGGATACGTGAGATCTTGTCTCAGAAAAAAAATTAAAAGATAAAAAAAAAGAAACTGTAGGGGTGGAGAGATGGCCCAGCGATTTAGAGCTCTGACTGCTCCTCCAGAGGTCCTGAGTTCAATTCCCAGCAACCACATGGTGGCTCACAACCATCTATAATGAGATCCGATGCTCTCTTCTGGTGTATCTGAGGACAGCCACAGTGTGCTCATATAAATTAAAAAAAAAAAACCTAAAAAAAAGTAATAAAGCTATATATTAAGCCTGTGCCTTAAAGGGACTCTTAAAGGAAGCTGTATTCCAGCGGGTAGATAGATAATTTCCTGTAGTGATAAACACTGTGAGAACTGGTGGAGAGATGTGATGGCCAGTGACGGTGCTCTGCATCTTGTTACTATGGATGCCATCTTGGAGGGGCTGGCACAAAGAGGGACTGAAGGAAATGGCAAAGCTAGTTGTATGACCAGCTTATGGCAGGAGGTCCCAGCAGGGAGAGGAGTCGGAGAAAAGGTCATTAGGCGGAAACAGGCGTGGCAGTTTTGAACGGCCCAGGAAGGGTGGGGTGTCTGGAGATGAATGAATGATGCGGGTGGCTAGGAGCCAGGCCGTAGAGCTGGAGAGGAAGTCTTTTGGGGTTGATCCTAAGTGCAGTGCAACCCCAAGAAGCCGCCGCGAGGACTAGTGAGTGATCCGATGTTGGTTGCTGATTGAACTTCCATTAAGGCAATGTTTCATGTAAGACCCTGCGTGCAAACGGGATTTGGAAAGTAAGAAAGGCAACAGAATTCCCATCAAAGCTGGGTGTGCCTGGTAATAGAAAACTAAAAATATCTTATTTGCTGAATTATTCATTAGTAATTATGAAACATTTCCCAGTAGCTAAAGTCAAACCAGATCAGTGGTATTTCTCTTTTAGGGGAGGAGCTGATGGGGAGGAGGGACAGCACTGGTGAGGGGCCCACCCCAGCCTGGGGCGGGGAGTTGGGGAGGGGAGGTCAGGGCAAGTACTTACAGAGAGCCACTGGGCTGGAAAGCCCATGACACCGTAGGTTTCTCTAACGCTGCCTCCAGAAGTGAAAGCATGGGAGGAAGCAGAGACATTGAAGGACCATCTTTGGGTATAAGGATTATTTTGAAGTTTATATTATCTAAAAACAAGTGTAGTCAGGTAAACACTACAGTGTGGCCTAACTGGGGCAGGTTTAACTAATAAAAGACATTTGTGCTTCTGAATTGGTTCATACTTTGGGGTAGCTTGACATGGCGGTGTAGCGATCTTACCGCCATTGTTGTCTACTTTTGCCATCCATGTATTGTGTGCACCACAATGGCAATTCTGGAACTTTGGTTCCTTCTAAAAAACGGAGAAATATTTTAGGAATATGTTTTCGTTTTAATCCCAGGTTTTGGGGGTGCAGGGCTGCTTCGGCTGGCCACGGCAGCCGACTGTGATTCGCCTTGTGCTCTAGCAGAGGGGTGCTCTTGCCAGCTGCAGACGGTTGCTGCGATTGCGTGGTGACATTTGGGATTCTGGGAACTTTTCAGATGGGTATAGAAATGTTAGGGCCCGGTGAGGTGGGGTTAGTGGTGGTTGGTCATTCATGGGGTGTGTGGTGTTGGATGTTGTCCGTCATCCATGCTCAAAGAAGTAACAAAAGGAAAGAAATTAGATTCAGGGCTCTCTCTCTCTCTCTCTCTCTCTCTCTCTCTCTCTCTCTCTCTCTCTCTCCTCTCCTCTCCTCTCCTCTCCTCCCCCTCCCTCTCTCTCTCCTTCTCTCCCCCTTCCTTTATTCTTCTTTCTCTCCTACCTTGTGATAGGGGTGAAAGGGGTGTGGGGAGGGTAAAGGGTGAGAAAAAGAGCCCACAAAGTAGCAAAGCTCAGCTACAAGAATTAGATCCAGGGATTTTCCTGATCCCTCTCCCTCTCTCTATCCTTGTTTCTGTCCTGTGCACTATTAGGGGATGAAACCAGGGGGATAAAGGTTGTAAGAAAGAAGAACCCACAAAGTAGCAAAGGGCAGCTGCAGCACAGCGTGGGCTGTATTCCAAGCCAAGGGTCCACATGTCCTGGAGCGGCTGCTAACAACATGAGGACTCCAAGTTTCCTTGTTCTCACATGAGTGGCTGTGTCCTACACCTAAGCCTTGTCCTACACCCTACACCCAAGGCTTGTCCCCGAATGAGGGTCTATGGTGAGCGTAACAGAGTTCTCTGGTCAGTTGGAACAGATTTGGGCTTCCCTCTGACGTTGTATTTGTCTCCCCCTAAACCCCACAGGCTACGGGGAGGAAGGGCAGGGCAACCATGACAATGAAAGCCTGGGAAGAGAGAGGGGACCCAAGTGACAGCTGATGGCAGGGGCTGGCACATGTCTGGTAGAGAGGAAGCCATGATTTCAAGTTATTTCATGAGGTTGGGTTCTTTATACACGGAGCGCTTTGTATGTATCTAGTCTTGTTAGGGTGATGTGATCGGGAATCTAAATGTGGATTAAAAGTTTAAACTGTGGTCAGCACTTGGATTGCTTCAACAAACAACCTCCCCTACCCCAGACCAGCTGTTTGTGAGACCCAGTTTTTAGAGTGCTGTCGTAACAGGGTTAAAGGGTTGACATTCTTTGCTGTTTTCAGATGTTAGAATATGGGATTTCAGAGAACCAAAGCACCCAGTGGTTAGTTGTTACCGCTCACTCCTCATGGACAGTAGTAAAGGTATCTTTCAATCGGAGCGCCTGGTGCAGAATGTGTTATCATTAGTGTGAATGCCCTGGGTTGGGTTGGCCCCGTACCATCCTGCAAATGGATGGGCAGACGCTTTGGCCTGGATGTGTGATGGCATTGAAGCCGCTGCTTTCAAGCGCTCACCACCTCACACATTAAAGTCACTGTCTCTAGTCACATGCCCTAAACCGTGCCTGCAACAGGGAAGGGGAGGCAAAGTGTTCAAAAAACTCGGGATGCTTTCGGGTGGCTGAGAGAGAGAGGCTTTGAAAGAGGCAGCTTTCACAGGTCGATCTGCAAATCATCCAAGTATTTGCCAAGCAGCTCCCGGGAGTTAACACTGGGGCGGTTGGTTGCATGGCCAACGACAACCTGGTTCCTGCCCTCATGAGGATTACAGACAGTCCATTAAATGACACAAAGTTCACTGTGTGGGGAGTGGGGCAGAGTGCCGTGAGAGTGTGGGGATTTGACTAGTCAGGTCTGGAAGTTTCTTGCAGAAAGTGGTGCTGGACTTGGAATATGAAGGACGAAGAGCCGTCGGGGAGAGAGAGATAGAGACAGAGACAGAAAGAGACAGAGAGACAAAGAGACACACAGAGAGACAAAGAGATACACAGAGAGACAGAGACAGAGAGAAAGACAGAGACAGAGAGACACAGACATAGAGACAGGCTGAGAGAGAGACACACTCAGAGAGAGACAGAGACAAAGAGAGAGACAAAGAGAGACTGGAGAGATACACACAGAGACAAAGACACAGAGAAAGACAGAGATGGAGACAGACAGAGACAGAGATACAGAGACAGAGAGATGCAGAGAGACAGGGAGACACAGAGACACAGAGAGAGACAAAGAAAGGCAGAGACAGACAGAGAGAGGAAGAGACTACTGGGCTGAGGAAGCAGCAGCATGTTTCCCACCTCTGCCATTGGGTTCTTCCCATCAGCCTGACCTATTTGGTGGGCTCCAGGCCAGTGAGAGACCCTGTCCCAACAACAACAAACATGGGAGGGGCACCTGAAGAAGGACACAGGATATTGTCCTTGGGCTTCTGTGTGCAATCATAGACACCCACATATATGCACCGTGTACCTAGGAACATGAAGATATATGAATAAATTGCATGTACATGTATACATACAGACTCACAGGGAAAAAATCAAGCAAATAAAATGTCGCTCAAACCGTAACTCATTTGTCCATCTGTTTGTGAATTCATTCATCCCACCCATCTACCCCAATCTCTTGCCCACTGTTGCTCACCTGCTGGCTTCGCCTCCCCTGATTTTTCTTTTAGCATCATGGTCTGTAGTATTAGCCAAATACTTAATAAAATAATTCATGTCCTAGCGGATAGACAGCTTGTAACTCTTAAAGGTAGGGGCATTTTGGAAAAAAATGATAAGAGAAATGGTTTAAATTATCAAATATATCAGAAGGCAACAATAAAAACAGACAAGATTGCATTAAAAATGCACTGTGTGGCTGAGGGACTTCAGTGGTAATGGCTGCCTGCACCTGTGGGGTTTGATGGAAAGGCCCACAAAAGGGCACAAGTCTGTCCCCCGTGCCACCACACTGGGTTCAGAGAGGAGATGTGGTTCTGTTGTATTATAGGTAGTGGTGATTCTATGACCACCTCACTACTGGAGCAGACAGGAAGCTTGAGAATGAGTCCTAGGACAGAGAAATGCTGACTGACGCCCAGGTCCCCAGACTGGACCACAGCAGAAAGAACGTAGCTCGTCTTCTGCTGCAGTGACCGAGGGCCATGTTTGCAGTGTGATGGGAAGACAGGAATTCTCCCTCCTCTCTTTGTAGTCTTTGTTTTAGCCTAGGACCGTGATGTTAATTCTGTAGAGATGTCGTGATAAACAGGCAGGTAAGTGGTTCAGATGCTGCCTTCCTGGGTTCCTAACTGGGCGATGTGCACATGAATATTCCAAACGAGGGGTGCCTGCCTTGTTGCTCAGGATGCCAGATGGAGGAGCTGGCCCTCACCAAGGCTACCCACACCTGCAGCTGCCTCAGGTGGCTGTGAACTGCGAGGGGGCCCTGCGGTTCAGCCGGGGATGGCAGCCCTCCCTCCCGTCCCAGGAGCGCCTGAAAAAAAAAAACCAACACACACACAGTGACAGTCATTTCCAAAAGAGGCTGATTTTAACACGGTGGTGAAAATGGCTAACAGCAGGCTGAAGGTTAAAGTAAAAAACTTAAAAACCATAAAATCTGCCTGGAGGCTATTTAAGCAAACTGGTTTAGAGGCACAGATGGTTCGTATACCTCCGAGCCAAAAACAAAAAGTAAAAAAAGGGGACAGTGAAGCTGGCTGATTAAGCAGACAAGTATGAAAGTTTTATTAGTGCTAAAAAGGCCTCCTTTAGAAAAGTGAAAAACCTGCTTCCGGAGACAAGCTAAAGACCAACCGGAAATGGAGGGTAAACGGATGACCTTTGGGAACGCAAGCCGAGATGGGGACACTCAGCATCGCTGTGGGTACTGGATATCAGAGGCCGGGCTCCACGGTAGTGAGCAGCAGAAGAGACTTTGTACAAACAAGTGTGGGTCCCTCCCCGTGTCCGATTTTGAAGGCTAGCGGATTTTATGGAGGCTGGGTACGACCTAAATGGTAATTTGACTCTCCAGTCATCATCAGTGGATCAGGACACTGAAGTACCAGGAAGCAGGGAGCAAACCTACGACAGGATGTTGCTGACAGGAACCAGGGAGCATCAGAAGAAGGTCTTAGGGATACAGTTCTCAGGGGTATCCGCTTACACATGTGTGAGCATGCACACAGCACACACAGAAAGCCTGGGTTTTGTGTGTGATGACTGGTCCTCCGAATTTTCAGAAAAGTTAGATGATGGAGAGCCCACTGGGGCAGTACAGAGACCTCAGGATGACCATTCAAGGAGCCTCCCCTGAGGAAATACATTGACACACAGAATACTTACATCTTGAGTTAGCCTTCAATATAAATCTAAATAAAGAGTGGCCAGATATAATCCCGTCTGAGAGTGAGTTTGCCTGTCTTCTCGGCAATTTCAACTAATCCTCGAGGTCTGCCTTCATGGGGCCCTTGAGGGAAACAGAAGGCAAGAGACAAGGAAGAGAGGCTTGTCTTGGATTAAGAACCTGGACGATATTCCTCAGAGTGAGGGCAAATTAGAGGCTTTCTCCATCCCAGGGGTATGTGTTAGGAGCAGTGTTACTTGACAAAGGGACTGCTCACTTGAAACTAGAGACCAAGGAGAGGACTTGGCTGATGTCCTTGCATTGCTTCCATATGGAAACGCACAGATTATGGCTCCCATGGCCACCTGCTCAGCACCCTGAGAGCAGACATTGGGGGCTCATTATGGCATCACTTTAGACGCAAAGAAGTCATTTTTATATGTTTGGCTGTACTATGCTGAAGCTCATGGTGATGACTGAGCTGCAAAGCACTTCTACAAGAAACCTGTTGTCCACTCCTCCTAACCCGATTTTATGGAGGGCTAATGCAAAACTTTGAAAGAGTTGACATAGAGAATTACACACATAATTTTTTTTATTAAATTCCAGGTTATATCCACATGAGAAACAAAAGATTGCACACTTGCTGTGCTGGGGACAAAGGAACTAACAATACGGCTACTCTGCTATAAGTGGACCGTGCCTCTTGACACTCAGGGGCAATCTCTGCCTCAGCGACAGTCTGGGTTAAACTCCATGGCAGATGGTTTACTGCACAGTGCACATATTAATCCACAGAGGCAGCCCTGGCAGTGCAAGCAGGTTGCTAATGACCATGGAGAGTGTTTGCAAGCGCTTTCTGCTCTCGCCCTCAGGTACCCTGGTGGCATGCTTCAGGGTTCAAGGGGATGAACTTCTGGGTTGGGAAAACATGTCCCTCTTTGTGTTGGTCAGCTTTTCGTCCCTGTAACTAATACCAGAGATGACCACTTTATAATGACGGTTTTCTCAGCTCGGTTCAGGAGGCCCTGTTCATTTTGGGACTGTTGTGATAAAGAACATCATAGAAGGAGGGCACGGTGGAGTGAAACTTCTCATCTCCTGGCCAGGAAGCAAAAAAGAAAGGAAACGACTAGGGCATGATGTCATTCAATGATGTCATCTAGGTCCTACTTCCTATAGGATAGGAACTTCTCAATAGTCCCGCCCCGGGGCTCAAGCCTTTACCACGTTGGTCTTTGGGCGCCATTTATGGTCCAAACTACAGCAATGTTGTTCTGCACAATAAAGGAAGAGGCATTATCACGTCTGGGTGAACAGCATAGAGAGAAGTGACACACATCCCAAGTCTACAGTTTACTTTTACGACTTCTTACCTTTGCTTCATTTGGTGTCGTTGCATGAGAACATACGAATCAAATATGAAGGCAGCGGACACCATATCCATAAACACAGCATGACCTCAAGTCCCATGTCAAGGGAGTACAATTAAAAAGAACACAGTAAGAATCCTTGGCACCAGAAGAAGCCTTGTATCGGTGATATAAATTTCAGGGTTTAGGATTATTTAATAAATAGAGAAGAATATTAGCCATCTGAGCCCCAGTGTAAACTAGACTTAGACACTTAAAGGATCTGGGGAAACTGTTCTGTCAGTAAAGTGTTTGCCATACAAGTGTGGGAACCTGAGTTTGATCTTAATACCCACACAAAAGCTAGGCTCTGAGGCACTAATGCGAAAATCTCAGTTCTGGGAGTCAGATCCTTGGGAACCTCTGGCCAGCCAATCTGGCCGACTCAGTGAGCTCCAGGTTCACTGAGAGACCCTGCCTCAAAAATGAGGGTGGGAAGGTGATTGAGGTGTCAGTCTCTGACCTCCACACACACAGGCACGCGCGTACTCATGCATGTGCGCATGTGTTTAAGCATGCACGAGAATGAATTAAAACCCAGAGAGATACTTAGAAGGCACATGTCAGGTGGAGTTCGTAGAAATCATTCCAATTTATTGAAGTCTAAAGTCAGACAACCGGAATTTGATGGGGATTTCAAAAGCTAGACAAAATGTTTAGATGCCTTAAGTGTTTCGTTTGGGGCGTCGGCTTCAATACTGGTGAGAGACTAAAGAGAAAAACTGCCGACATAAATGAGGTTGGAGCCCAAGTTGCCACAAGCACAACCCCCCTCCTGCCAAGCACCTTTGCTCACTTACCTTGTATTTCCCTTAAAGCGATCAAGCACATAGTAACATCAGTGAAATGTAATTATGTCCATGTGACTCAGCCTGAGACAAGGAGATGTCTGATATTCTCACGGCTACACACATGATTAAATGTTTGACTGGGGGCTCATAAAAATGACGCAGACCTCCATCTCTTTCTCCTTGTACGCATAGAGAGATGAGTGTATTGAATGAAACCTCTGTCAAAGCTAGCATCAGGGATAGCCCCTGTAACCTGACTTCTCTGGGAACAAGAGGGGTCTGCCATAGCTCTGTTGCTGGAAACCAGCTGTGCAGAGGACTCATGGAAAGATGGGTCTCACCCTGGGACGTCTACTCAGAGAGGGGATGGAGGGAGCTGATGTCACATGGGGCT
Source organism: Rattus norvegicus (assembly GCF_021556685.1). Lineage (NCBI taxonomy): Eukaryota > Metazoa > Chordata > Mammalia > Rodentia > Muridae > Rattus > Rattus norvegicus. The sequence continues at coordinate 49,919,076 of NC_141553.1, read as the reverse complement.
TAGCCAGGGACATTGGGATAGGTTGGGAGGAAAGGCTAGAGAGATCGAGGCTGCATCTTCCTACACACGTGTGCTGAGTGAATGCACAAGTCACAGACTGGCCACTTAGTGAGGACCCCAGTGTCTGGGATGTGTCCCTCCCAGGGCTGGGAATGTGGACCCCAGGAGCCTGCATGATAGCTTCTGTTTGTGTCTGAGTCCCGGCTCATCGGCCCCACCTGTATCTCCTGACTCGTTTAGTCAGGAAGCGGTCTTGAAGACCTGCAGCATGCCGGGTGGTGTTCTGTGGCCCAGGATGCGGAGATAAATGAGGGGAGAGCCTCACCTCTGAGGACCCCACAGTTAAATAGAAAAGACCAACAAGCAAACAGGGCTAGGACATGAGACATACTAGAACAGGTTAGAATCAGGGACCACAGTGCGACTCACCCAGCCCGGGGCCAGTCCCTGCACACGGGTGAACAATATCAGTGCTAAGACCAAAATGTAAACTCACGAAATGAGGTGGGAGGAACAAGGCTAAGGATGGCAGGTCTCAAAAGGATACCAGTCAGGGATGAAGGCCCCATATGGCCCACATCATACAGCAAATACATAACCCTTACTGTACTTCTGCGATGTGCTTTAACCTCTTAAGACATTATAGACTCTATAGGGATACTTGAAACAATACAATATGACTTAGAACTATTTTGGTGGTTTTATGAGAACCACCATTTTGTTCAGGGGTTAAATGAAAAAGAGAAATACAGACATTAGTAGAAGAACTTATGGTTATAGCAATAGGAAGGTTAGCACACTCTAGAACGGTTTCTTTTTTCCTTCCCTCCCTCCTTCCTTTCTTCCTTCTTTCCCTCCCTCCCTCCCTTCATTTTTTGTTTTTAACACATCCTAACTGAAGTTTCCCTGCTTCCCCTCTTCCTTCCCTCCCTGCTCACACAGATCCACTCCTCCTCCATTTCCCTCCAGAAAAGAGCAGGCCTCCCAGGGCTATCTACTCCACACAGCCTAGCAGGACCCAATAAGACTATGCACAAACCCTCATTTAAGGGCTGGATGAGGCACCCAGGAAAAGGGTTCTACCAGCAGGCCTAAGAGTCAGAGGCAGTCCCTGCTCCCACCCTCAGCAGTCTCACGCAAACACCAAGCTAACAACCATACCATTTACACTGAGGACCTAGCACAGAGCCGTGCAGGCTCCAGGATTGACACCTCAGTATCTGTGAACACCTATGAGCCCTGCTTAGTTGATGTCCGTGGGTTGCGTTTCTGGACAGTTCCTTACCTGCACACACCCTGAGCAGTCCCCATGTACAGTACTTCCTGGCCTCCTTCAGTGACAACTGACAGTGCTGTGGCCGTGAGAGGCAGGTGAGTTACAGGTGTCGCCCAGTGAGGAGTCCATAGAAGAGGGTGACAGAGGCAGGGACAGGGGTGGGAGGGAGGTGCAATAGCTCCTGCCAGCAGGGTGATAGTGACTTTGTCTTCTTTAGCGGCTAGAAGCTTGACATGTGAGTGGATCAGTGCGCTGTTTCTCAGCCGTGTATTGACAGTGAGTCAGCCGTAAGAAATCACGTCGCTTCATGCTCATTTCGACATGTGCATGCGCACGGCATGTTCATACCTCATTTCACAGACGGAGTCGCCTGCACATTGCCCTGTCCTCCGTTTATCAGGAAGTGACAAGAGAAGTTTTTTTTTTAATGCTGCTGTTAGGGAATCTGGCTAAAACGAGACCCATAAAACATGTCTCGGTTAACAAGAATCGTAAAATACACCGTTTCAAAGGTGCTAAAATGCGAGAACTATTTGGGTTTTAGGACATACACAGAACCCAGGCAGGACATAGCTACTAAAATTCAATAGAGCTCAATGAAACTGTACTTAGTCTCTAAATGAGGTGCTCTGTTCATTTCTGCTTCGTTCCACTCTGACGAAAACTGCTGAGGTGACTCACGAGGGGCTCGGAAGAATTAAAAGTGTTATCTGTATGAATGCAGAAGGTTGGGGGCCTTCAAGTTCTCACCGTCTGTGGGATCCTTCTTGACTTTACTGGAAATCTCACCTGGTTACACGAAAGCCCTGTCTAAACTTACCCCGGAGTCTGTCTTAAGGGAGTCACCTCTATCCTTTTAAACTGGCCAATGGCTGATCCACTCATTGTTTCCGAAGTGCGCATCTGTCTTGTTGGAGATCTGGAAACAATGGATGTATTGATCGGATAGTAAAAAGGGCGGATTTTAGAATGAGCTGAGTTCTTTTCTCAGGCGGATAATAAAGCAAAAGAAGCCAGGAGTGACCTGACAGGGAATCATCAAGGGAGAAAAACAGACAGGGAGGTGGACAGCCCCCCCCGAGCTGCTTCTCACTCCAGCTCTGAGCCTCTGGTCACGGCCGTCAGTGTGCTAGGGAGAGAGACACACCTTCACCGTATGGGCTTGCTTTCTCCACCACAACCAAGATGGAGCCCCAGCCTGTGTCACCCAGCTCTGCCGTTAGTCATGGCTTGAGACTCATTTTCCATAAGGATTGACCAACACCGGGGGAGTCTTCTGCAAGAACCCCTTGGCTACCAAGGTGGAAGGCTCTGTTTTAAAGTGTGCCAGTAAAGAGCCCGTGTGGTAGTGAATACTTGTAATCAACACTCAGGCTGAAAGAGTCCAAACTCAGTGCCAACCTTGAATTATCCTGGTTGATAAATACGAGGTGGCCAAGGCTTCCCCGCTTAAGTAATCTGCCTCTCTCTCCAAGAGTCTCATCAGGATAGAGCCAAGTGGCGTGTAAACCCACACAGACAGCGGTCTGAAGTGGGTGTTTGTTCTCAATGTTTTGTTTGAATCGTGATCTTTGATGATCTGCAGAAAGACCTGCAGCAGACCCCCCCCCCCCACCGCGCGCGCAAGGACAGACGCACAGGGAGAAGCTCACAGGTAGTCCCCTCGGAGTCGTGCTTCTAAAGCCTCTGAATCTAGGCGTTGGAGTTATAGGTTATGGATGTAGGAGAATTCAGTTCTGAATCTGCTCTTACGTAAACAGTGCTTCCCGCCTTAACCTAGGATAATGGGAGGCCTGTGTGGCCTGCGGCCTGGAGTTAGGGTTTAGAACAGGAGGAGACACGATGTGCATCTAGCATGAGGGTCAGGTGTTGCTGGGTGACATCCACTCTGAAGGAGTCGTACAATTATAAACCTTCCAGGGTTAGGGAAGGCAACCTCCAAGCCGAGTGTGATGTACTGTCCTGGTGTAGGCCCTTGGAGTCAAATGTCACCCTTTTCCAACATTTTGACCACTATTTAGAAGCGACCCACATCTTTTCGAGATGTCTGGTTTTAAAGTCACAAAGCTGGTGATGTTACAGGGAGATTGGTCCATTTGCCTTACCCAGATATAACGGATGCGGGACGCTCCCAGGCCTATTCAGTGAGACATTGGGTTGAGTGAATCTTGCTGCCCCCCCCCCCCGTCCTGTCCTAAGCCATCGTACCTCTTAACAGGGCTCTGCCACCACTCAAAGGAGCTTAAACGGCCAGCCCATTAAGTGTTCGTCTCTAAAGTGAAAATTTTAATTGGAACCAATTTGGCTTAATTTACCAATAGATGCCTTCTTGTCTGGGAGAGCGGGTGTGGGAGGTGGTGGTGGAGTCGTCGGAAGATGCCTCTTTGTAGGAGTCTGGAGCACACAGGGCACAGAATGGCTACTGGGGGGGGGGGGCTCTGTGGCATCTGTGAGGAAAAGGTATCACTGTCCTGCCGCTACTCACCTCTTCTCTGGAAAGAGCGCCTCAGGCTGCCACCCCAGCAGACACAGAAACCACCCCAGGGAGCAGTTTCTCCCGAGTGTGGGAGTGTTCTTAGGGTGGGCTGGGGTGGGCAGGGGAGAGGCTCTCGTCTGTGAGCCTGTCTGGGCTGCGGACGGAAGAGCTTCTTCAAGTGTGGCAGCTTCTTTATGTCACAGTGAGTGGCTTGATTTTATTTTATTTTTCCCCCCTCTTTTAAATCTCCTTCTGAGGGAAATCTGTGATTACATTTTTTTTTCTCTGCACAGGTGCTAGAATGCATTTCGCAAACACAAACATATCCCACTTCATGAGAGAATTTGGAAGTCATTTTCCTTCCATCTGTCTGAAGTGGATTGTGCTCTAAAACCGGCCACCCGCCCACCCATTCTCCCACGCACCTTCTCGGTGGCAAGAAGGAGATGGCATTGTAAGAGAACAGGGGATAAGAGAGGCCCAGAAGGCGTCCCAAAGGACGGTTCATTAGTATCTCTTGGGCAGCTATGAATGACACATGACAGGTTCACAGGGGAGAACCCCGAATCTTCCTTCTTGCCTTCTCCCGTGCAATGCCGTTTTAGAGTAGATTTTTTTCTTTTTGTATCATATCCCCACATTCACAGACCATTGCCACGTGTCCACGGTGAGTCCTTGCCCCATAGGTCGGTCAGCACTGTTCCTTCAGGAAAGCAGGCGCTTCCTGGGTCCCCGGATCTACCCAGCTGTATGTGCTCTGCCTCAAACAATCAGAAGCCCAGCAGGGCACCTTCCTCATGCAGCTGCACAGCTTCTCCTCAGGAGCTCTCTGAGGCACTGCGCCCTACGTGCGGATTCCAAGCTACATTTAACACAATTGCCCATCAGCACTTAGGAAGCAGTTACCACAGAAACCCAGCAGAGACCAATTAGTCACATGATTAAATTAATTAAAATAACCCGGGGCATCTGCCATCTTGCCTCTTTCTGCTACGGATAGCGCATGGCCCAGACCAAACTGCAACTGGTTAGCAGTGCCATTGTGCCGCCAAACCCTAGAATTGCCTTCTCGCCATGGACCGGGGTTGGGGGGCGGGGTTTGGGGTGGGGGGCGTCTCCTGATTCTGTTTTCTGGCCTTAAGAAGTTAGGTTGTTTTGCAGGATATTTCTCCTCTACGAACCAGGCAGTATCAAACTGATGAAACACCAGATTTATCGAGCAGTAGGGTTTGTGCTGGGGGAAGAAGGCTTGCGAATGTTGTTTGGTTGCGTAGTTGAAGGCCTTCGGAAGTTTTCAAGGAAGTCGTTCACAATACACGTGGGTGTGGGCGTGCTCCGTAGCATGCACTTACAGCCATTGCTCTCTTTGTTAAAGTTCCGTCGGGTACATCTAGTGCAGTGTCTAGATGTTGGCCTCAGCTGTTGTCCTTGATGGGTCTAATGACCTAATCACAACCTCTCCAAACTCTCCTTGTAGTTTAATGTTATCTGGTTATCAAGAAGCCATCCTTCTGTAACTCTCCCCCCACCCCCACCACCGCCACACACACACCACCACCAACTAGAGACGTTCCTCAGTCATCCCTGAGAGCCACGTGGCCAAATACATTTCGTCAGTATCAAAGAGTTGATGGTACGGTTTCCATATTAGCGCGTGTGAATTGGCCTGGCCAAATGGCCTGAATTAATTACATAGTGCCACTGCTTTAATTCTGTGCCTAGCAGACGTGGTGCAACCTTGTCTGTCAGCCCTGACTCCGAGACAGGGGAGTCCTCCATGAAGAAGGGGCAGCATGTAAGCAGCCAGCTTGTACAGATGTTTCGGCAGCTCTAGACACGGAGTTGGTTTGAACCCTTCCCTCTTCCTGGGTGAAAAAACCTGGTCAGTCAGGCCTTGAAACAGATGTGTGCTTCTGGCAATTCTGAAAATCAGGTGACTGACAAGAGAGAGCCACGTGGTCGTTTAGGAAGCTGAGGCCCAGTGTGTTATATAATAAGCCTCGGAGGAAATTAATTGATGTCATGCCATCAGAAGCACTAGTAAGAATATCCATTTGAATCACATTTTATCATCTATAAAGCATCCCACCATCTCTAGACTTAATCTGCCCTCTTTAATGGTTACCAGAACTTGCATCCAGTGTGTATCTTGTGTGCACGACTTTGTTAGCACACACGTCTAGTTTTGAATGAAATAGATATCAGTGAAAAATCAAAGCTAAAACTGAATTAGGGAAAACGTGTCTCCTATTTTAGGGACTTCTTCTTTTGAAGTCAACAGAGGAACGAACACGTAGAACTTTATGTGCCTAAATAAAATTAATGAACGCTTCTGGGAGACAAAAAAAGAGTATCTCAGATACATGCCTGAAGCATACGGTAATACCAAGTATTAGTGGTTCTGTACACTGTAGAGGTGGTTTGTACAGACGAAAATTTATTTCTGTTACACAGTGGGGTAAGCTTTCTCTAACTATTAAAATTACGGGAGATGTAGCCGTTTGAAAATAGTTCGGACATTCTTTAGAGAGTACACAATGAAAATTATCAGGCTTCATCAAAATAAGCCAAGAAATTAAGAAAATTATCGCCAAGTACTTCAGTGAGTGGATGCTGATCACCAACAGGAGGCTAGAAGGAGGTCTCCCTGGTTTGGGTTTTGTGTAGTACACACTTGTTTAGCCATGACTTTCATACCATGATAAGGCATTGCCCAGATCCGCCAGCTTTCCCAGCTCTGGCAATGGAGATGCTGGGAGGGGTGGGGCTGGTGAAGGTGAGGGCAGCCGCTCACGCCTGCGTCCTCCCTTTCTTGTCGCCGTCATTCCACCGCATCGTATGTCCCTGAGGAGGGATGCAAAAAGTGACTTCGTAATTTATGGATTCTTTCTCTCTGCTCTTTCTGCCTCTACCTTCCTGTGTTCTATTGTTGTATGGAGACAGGAATGCAATAATGTGAGCCCTTTAGACCTAGGATGTTGATTTACAAGATCAATTCGGACATCCTTCCACGGCTGGGACACCGTGAGAGAAAATCACACAGTTGGCTTCTGCAAAACCTGCGGTTCTTGGGAACAGTAGCTGCTGCTATTGATCCATATCCCTTTCATTTGATCTTCCGGGCAAACCTTGGTCCCGAGTGCTCACTGACACTCTCAGATTGTCATAGAAATCAACTCCAGATGAGTGAAAATGAATTACTTCGGAAATGATTCTGTATCTGTATTTTCACAAAGACCGAGTTCCTCGGTAGCTAAGGATCAGAGCAGCTTGTAGCCGCCGCCTCGGAGCCCTCTCATAAGCCCTTCTGCGAATGAGGCAGGTACAATAAATTAATAAATGAAGTGGGATTAATAAGTAAAACTGCAGAGGGCCAGGGTCAGTCCTAGCACGACAATTCACAGCACTCTAGGGAGATAAATAAAAAAACCCAAAAGTTCCCCTGGTGATCGTAAAAATGAGCTATGGGGCAAAAGGAAAACAAAACAAAACAAAAACAAAATGAATTGAGCGAAATCTGATTGTCTCCAATAAATGGCTCTTTAATAGCCTCCATTGCCCTATACGTACACCTGCTTCTGTTTTTATAGCACGAGGCTTTTACGGGATAGCCTGTATTTTTATGAATATTTACTTTCCGTTGTCTATGTTTTATATTATCATAAACTCCCCAGAGCACGGAGTTTTGTCCATCTTGGTCACTGCTTCATCCCCAGTGTTTAAGGCTGTACCAACCATATAAAAAATTTTTTTGATAAATATTTGTTGAACGAATGAATTGAATTCATTTAAGGATGAATAGTTGTTGAATGAATGATTCAACTAGGCTCGACTTAAATGAGAAACCGAGTAAACTCGGCCTGGTATTTTGAAATAAGAAGCATTAAAGGGAATGTTAATTTGTTTCCCAAATTAGATTAGTTAAAGGCTCAAAGGAAGGAGAAAGAAACTCCGTGTGAACACCTTAGGAACCTCTGGAATATTCTCACAGGACGAGGAGGGCCCAGAAGTGAAGCCTGCACTGGCTGGTCTTCCGTTGCCTTCTCTTCTGTCCGTTACACAAATCCTTCAGTGCAGAGAACCTAAATGGGCTAGAGATGAAAAAAATGAAGGTTTAATTTCCTTTAGGAAAGTCATAGAAACATGCATGCAATACAGAAAAAAGAGGAGATATTACAGAAAGGCGGAGAACTCAGCTGTGTGCCTTCCCTTACGTGAGGCCAACTACCTGTCCTCTCAGCCATCCTCATGGCTCTGAAACCAAGTCACTGCCTTTGCAAACCACTCAGTGGCCCTCCAGGCTTGGAGGAGGAGGAACAATTATCCCAGTCTCAGGCTACTCAGTGTCACTGTCACAGGAAGACTCTGGTTTATGCTGTGTGGGCGAGCGCCTTGGCGTGGCGTTTGGATGCCACACTGACCTGGCTGTCTGTTTTTAGTCTCACCCACATAGAGTTTGCACTCTCCCTCCCCCAGGGAACCCAGACTCTTGGAATCTGAAGTAGAAACCTTTGTCCATAGTCACACAGCACTCTGGTAGATGTGTCCATTTCTTTCTCTCTTTGAAAGCACTGCATTTGATACATTGTATAGGATTGATTTATGACCCTTTTGGGAGAAGCAGCAATACGGAAGGAGGTGTCTGATCCCCAAGTGTATATCGGGTGTTACCCAGAAAAGAAGTAGAAAATAGCTCAAAAACATATTTTCCATAGCGAAGCAATGCTGTGCACCATATACGAACCATTTGGGTCCGTTGTATAGTTTTATTTACAGTTTAATCTTATTTTTTAATCCTTTGCTTTCACCTTACCAATCTGTGTCTAGGAGCAGGGTGTCCAGGGCCTTAGCAAACCATCCCCATCCCATAGGACTGCCCACAGCTGTCTCCTGGTCTCCAGTGTAGATACCCGAGGTCCAGGAAAGATTTGAGGATTTCCAGGGTACACACCCTATGGGACAACACCAAGCCAGAGCGTGGAGGCCTGAGTGGCCCAAAAGAGCCTGCTGCTTCCTCCACCCCCACCCCCCCCAGGTTCCCACCTCTGACCACACCACAAGGGCTTCTTCCTCTGTAGTCTTTCTCTTTGCTGTCCTGGGCTCTCCACACCCACCCTCTCTTTCTCTAATATTTGTTCCAAAAGCCTATCTGGTCCCCAGTAGTTAGCACAAGAGTGCCCTCTCTCACCTGTGGGCACTGCAAGTTATCGCCACCTCTAGAGTTGCCAGTGGGTTAGACACTAGGCTGACAAGTCTTTGGTGGCGTTTAATCCCCGTAGGATCCCGATGAAAATGATATCGGTGTCTCCATTTATTTATTGGAGGCAGCTGGGGTCCAGAAAGGTCTTATATTTTACCCACGAGAGACGGCACATAAACGACCAGGTCTGGAGTGGACCCAGCTCTCCTTTTTACTGGGCTGCACTTCCGGCGGGGATAGCAGTGCCCTGGCCACTGTTCTGTTCTGTCCTTCGTCTCGTTGTCAACTAGCACACCTCAAATCTCTTGTATCTGTCCCTCGTGTACTTAGGACCATAGCCCTGTGCCACCAGATCTGGCTGGCTCATCTTCCTCCCTCCCTCCCTGGATACCTTCTTCCCTTCTCCCTTCATGCTTGCGATTGGACTAATGGCTTGTGCACAGTACGCAACTGTTCCACCACTGAGCTGTACCGGCACTAGGACTGATTTCTGACAGACTCCGGACTGTTTACTTCCAGCTGGGAGGCAAGAGCAGTATCAATAACACCCTTGCAGCTTCCCGAACACTTCTGAGAATCTCTTCCGGAAAGGTCCGGCCCCGTGCCTGTCTGTCCTAACAAGGCGAAACGTCCGTAAACTTGTGTGGAATCTAAACATGTCCACACACAGAACCCATCAGGCTAATGGCTCTTTGAGATGTTTTGAGAGGTAAAAGGAAGTCTGGAGGAATGTGCCTTCCAGCCTTGAAATGTTTCAGCTGAATGTGTGCTGGAGGACGCTGTAGAAAGGGAAGCAACGGGGCTGGAGAGGTGGCTCAGCGGTTAAGAGCACTGCCTGCTCTTCCAGAAGTCCTGAGTTCAAATCCCAGCAACCACGTGGTGGCTCACAACCATCTGTAATGAGATCTAGTACCCTCTTCTGGTGTGTCTGGAGACTATATATATATATATATATATATATATATATATATATATATATATCTTAAAAGAAAAAAAAAGAGGCAAAGTTTAGAGCAGAGACTGAAGGAACAGCCATTCAGAGCCTGCCCCACATGTGGCCCATACATATACAGCCACCCAATTAGATAAGATGGATGAAGCAAAGAAGTGCAGACCGACAGGAGCCGGATGTAGATCTCTCCTGAGAGACACAGCCAGAGCATATCGAATACAGAGGCAAATGCTAGCAGCAAACCACTGAACTAAGACCAGGACCCCCGATGGAGGAATTAGAGAAAAGACTGAAAGAGCTGAAGGGGCTCGAGACCCCATATGAACAACAATGCCAACCAACCAGAGCTCCCAGGGACTAAACCACTACCCAAAGACTATACATGGACTGACCCTGGGCTCAAACAGCATATGTAGCAGAGAGTAGCCTTGTTGGGGCACCAGTGGAAGGGGAAACCCTTGGTCCTGCCAAGGTTGGACCCCCAGTGCACGGGAATATGGGGGGTAGTAAGGGAGTATATGGGGGGTAAACACCCGTATGGAGGGGTCAATGGGGGCTTATGGACAGGAATCTGGGGAAGGGAATAACATTTGAAATGTAAGTAAAAACACATATCTAATAAAAAAAAGGGGGGGAAGCAAGGAACAAACATTTAATGGGCTCATTAAAAAAATAAAAAGGACATACATGGTGACACACCGAGTCTATAATTGCAATAACTATGGAAGCAGATTGCAGGTTGGAGGCCAGGTCTGTGCAGTGTAGTGAGGTCAAGGCCAGCCTGAGACTCTCTTCCCCCCAAAAAGAAAAATCTATGCTAAATATTTTATTGTTTGGAGAGGTGAGGTTTTCCTTCAGGTGTGTGAATTATTTCTGTAGTCAACGCTCTTAATTAGAGCTATTTTCCACAGCCTTTATTTCTTGGGCTATTCTATGCGTGTGTCATGTGGTTCCAGAAACTCCTCTCCTGATCTAGTAAGCTCTCTCCAGGAGGCTGAGGCCAAGTCACTGTGGGCTGGGCTGGGGCACTTCCCCGGGAGGAGGGAGGCTCCTCCTTTTGACTGCCCTGTATTGCCGGGAGAGCTTCCTTGGTGGGAGCTCTGGATATAATAAAGGAGTGTGGCCGGCATATTCATTGTCAGGTTAAGAAGCCCTTTGTTTCCGTTTAGTTTTCTGAAACAAGACAAATTATGATATTCTCTGTTAATTTCTTTCCTTAATGAGTTTCATTAAAATCAAAGCTTCCGGAAGACTGAGTCTTGACAGCTGTCTAAGGGCTGTTTCATTTACTGGGGGTTGCTAAGACTGAATAATTATTACAGCTTGATAGTTTGAAAAGAAGTAAAGACAACAGAGGAAAATTAAATCCCTTGAATGGTGTGTCACACATTTTTGTTTCTTCCTGTGTCTGAGGTCTGGTGGTATTCAAAAGAGAGCATTGAAACTGTGTATTCTTTGATCTACAATATTACAAAATCTTCTTATGCTTGCTTCTTAATGGATCCCTGATTCTTAAATATTGAATTTCAGTTAATGATGGTGTATTAAAAGGAAGGAAGCTTTTTAGAGGTTAATAATAAAAAAACATATTATCTTCAGACACAGCAAGCCGTTCTGGCCACGAGACCGCAAGGCTGAGGTGCAGCGTGTGTTTTACGTTGTGCTGCCTGAGGACTGTGTCTGCATGGCTACTCGTTGTCTTCAAATGATTTTTCTGTTTGGCATAATAAAAAAAACTTTAAATGATGGTTAGGATTTCATGTTTCCCGTTAGAGAGACATGCTCTTAGAGGCAGATTGTCCTTCCCTTACTGTTCATGCACAGATGAGGAGACATGTGTATGAACGTAACATTGTCATGGTCCCTTGATGGAATTGAATATCGAGATGACTTACCCGGGGGACACACCTGAAAGATCTTAAAGAGCGGAGAAGTTAAAAACATAGAATCCTGTCAAACGTGCTGTGACATGTGCCTCGGTTCACAGTGAGGAAGAAAGGAAAGACAGCCGAAAAGGAGAGCAGTGTGCTCCTTGAAAACTGTCCACCTGGACAAGGAGAATGGGGTCCTCACTGGTGTCCCCACTTTCTGAGTTGTGTTTAAAATCCATAATAGGTTTTTAAAAATGCTTCTCAGAATGTGTGTGTGTGTGCATGTGAGTGTGTGTGTGTATGTATAACGTGCATGTGTATGCATGTGATTGCATGCGTGTGTGTGTGTATGTGTGTGTGTGTGTGTGTGCGTGCGCATGTGTATGTGTGTATAGCATGTGCATAGCAAATGTACATACACATGCTCAGGCTACAAGAAGATGTTGGGTGTCTTCTCTAGCTCTGTCTGCCTTATTCCTTTAAAATTGAGTTTTTAGCTGAGCCAGAAGCTTACGTCTGGGGATCTGATTATCTCCCCCTGCCAATATTGAGATGAGAGACACTCCAGTTATACCCCAACTATTTACCTGGGTACCAAGGATTTGAACCCAGGTCCCCACTCTTGCACAGTGAGTGCTCTTACCCACTGAGCCCTCTGCTCAGCCCCATCACAAAACATTGACAAATGATAGGATGGCAACAGAGGATTCGTATGTATATGAGAGAAGAAATAAGAATAATAGATCGTGGGGACTCGATAGCCCATCATTTCACCCAAAAATCCTTACCATGTTTGAGGAAAAAAAAAACCTGTAATTGGGAAATTTATATCATTGGATAAAAATATTTTTGACAGTTAGGAAATTTATATTCCTAAAAAAGAAAATTAATGGAGCTTGACGTGGTGGCACAGGTCTTTAATCCCAGCACCCAGGAGGCAGAGGAAGGCAGATTTCTGTGAGTTTGAGGCTAGCCTGGTCTACACAGAGAGTTCTAGGACAGCCAGTTCCATTACATAGAGAAACTATGTCTCCAGAAACAAAAACAAACAAACAAATAAGGTGGGACCCCGTGGTCACCTTTAGCTCTAGCTCTTCTCAGGTCAGTGTATGAATCCTTTAGTACCAATCTGAGGACGCACTCATTAGGGGCGGTTCTTAGAGGAGCATCTAACATTCACAGGGAGGAAGCTTGAAAGACAACCGGCTTAGTGGCCCTTGTGAGAAAGGGAAATGAGATAAAATAGTGCAGACCTGACCACAGAAGAGAGGAAGCATTTCATTGTTAACTTATTACCAAACTACAAAAACCCAAACTAGATAATAGGGCATCACTTAATGGTTCTCTGAGATGCTCAGAAAACAGTCTTCCTCCTCTCCATGGATATTAGCTTGCAAAGACCAGAGGCTCCAGAGTGGGGAGGTTCAGGCAGATCCAGAGAGTCAACTACAACTCTGTATAGAGGTGACCAGCATTGGCTGCTGGGAGAACTCAGTTCTCTTGGCCTCGGTGAACCTTGGCAGTTTGTCACAGTGGCGGAGCCCCTGCGGGAGGGAAACTGATTTCCATTTGTGTGTGTGTGTGTGTGTGTGTGTGTGTGTGTGTGTGTGTGTGTGTGTTTCCATGGAGTGGTAGTGTGAGGTGGATACTTAGACCAGAGAGTATTTGAGGTTCCTTCAAACTCTGAGTTTCTATGCTTAAATGTGACAAAGAGACACAGAAACACTGGAACGCAAAACAGGTGTGTCTGTGCGAGTGTGACTGTGCACATAAGTGAGTGTGCACACAAGTGGGTGTGCACCTCCCCGTAGAAGAAGCTGTATCCATTTTGTGAGCTGTAGGCTGGCTGCCCACCAAGTAGCACGCTGAACGTAATCTGGCCCTTCCATTTCTTAAATCTTTTAATACTGAGGAGCCTGGTCTCTCTCAAGAACTCCTCATTAAACTGTAAAACGCTCTCGCGTAGTCTTGATGCTTGGAAGGGGCTTTTATTCCATGTGGTCTGTCTACCACTGTCTTATGGAAATCTCTCCCTCAGGAGGTCACGGAGCCGAGGGCTGCAGCTGTGTTTTAATAAGGGCTGGATAATTTTATGACCAATAACATTTGTCGTTACACATGCTACAAGATGGTTAATCAAACCTCAGCCTTCAGGGCATAATCCAGGTCCTCACAGGGATTTCCTTGCCGAGTCTGTGCTCGGCTGGGGAGGCTCGCTTCCCCCTGTTTCATACACGAATTGTTGACTCTTGTGCTACGAGTCCAGGTTTGTGCGGCGACTCCATTTCTCCCTGTCACAGAATATCCCAGTGTCAAAAACGGAAGGCACCAAGTGCAGGTGGCACACCTTGAGGAGACTAACGTTCAGAGATGGTGCTTGCTCTCATCTGAAGCTACTGCAGGAGGACAGCTTTCAGTCTGTCTCTTTCATTTGCTCTGGGGAGCCAAAGTTAGGGCAGCTTGCAGACCTGAGATACCAAATATTTTTTTTCCAGCATTTCTCTGTTGCTTAGGAAACCTGTAAACTGGCTCAAACATCTCACTTGGGGAAACACTGAAGTGACATTTAACTCAGAAACAAACTGCCTTTGGTTTGCTAAAGAAAACAGCGCTGGCCCAAAAGGGCAGTGGATCAAAACAGAGAGGGCAAGCGGGAGAGAAGAGAGGGCCTCTGAAAGCTGGCTTTGAAAGCTGGCGTTTAGATGTAGGCCATATAAATTTTGAGATGGTCAGTGTTTTTCCTTTGGCTTGGCTTGTGATGAGATCAATCTGTGACATTTCACCTCACGCTGTCACGAAGGAGTAGAGTCTCCTTGTCACTTGAAGGGCAAAGGAACCCCAAGACGATGTCTGGGGATACAGTGATATTTAACAAAGCAAACAGGCTACCGTAGGTAACCGGAAACAGGGCCTAGTTATCGACAGGATTCCAGAGTGTCTGATAGGTCCCATGGAGTGCCTCTCCATCTTGATCTGCTTTAGAATCTGTCTCCACAGGGACACGGGGGTGTCTTTGCAGGGTCAGTCTGACAAAGGCCAGTTCATCCTCACGATGGTCTACAGGTCCTCATCTCTCTTCATACTGGCTTCTCTGAATTCAATACAAGGCTAAAAATATCTGACTCCAATTGGTGTGTCAGTGTCTTACACACACACACACATGAGAGGGTGGGGTGTAGAACAGATAGGTCTCCTTCCTATGTGGTAATCTGGGTGGAGGTTCAGACTAGATTTCCATTGCTCTGAGCTGACAGATTCGAGCTGGAAAGGTTGGTGGGGAGCGAGGAAGACGGGCAGAGTCATAGACTGAGAGCTTGTTTATCCCTTAATATTTCTCCGGGCATTGGGTATCATTCTGGAAATAAATAGGACGAACGAATCACAGTAACCAAAACCTTTAAACTAAACAATATGGTTCTAGTAAACTATAGAACGTGCGCCCAAACGCTAGATATTAGTGCCAAGCCAGAGAGCCTGGAAGAAAAGAAAGGGAAAAAAAAAGGAAGTGAACCCAAACCATCCAGTGTTCAGGTGTAGTGACCAAATTCAGAACCTTTCCAGGCAACTCCAGAGTGTCGGCAGACAGACGTGAGGTGGGAAGGACTCCTCCCACGAGTACTGGTGGGGGATGTGGGAGTGAGGTGGGGGGCAGCCGGAGGTGGACTGTTGAAGCAGAGATTTCCCATTGCTTCAAGCACAATCTCGTGCTGTCCCCTAATGGGGTTTCTGCTCGCTTCGAGTCGGTTTATGAGCATAAACAAATTTTAAAAAATTGTCCCCTGCTCAGGAAGCTGACATCTGCCACTTTCATAAACTGGGAATGACAGACACCACCCGGAAGGGTGAAGAGCTGGGAACTAATCGGCGTCTTTTCCGTCAAAACTAGAGTTCTCCAGGGCTCCGTTATTAACCGGAAAGACAGCGTTGTCTAATCCATGCCCTTGATGATGATTTTTGGGTGACCAAGGAAAATGCACAATCTCATTCTCGCTGTTACCCCTGATAGCTCTCCCAGCACACCCGAGGGACCCCCCTCACCCCTGCCTTGCGGCCAGGGGAGGCTGCGCTGGGATGGATTATGCTAGGAGCTTCCTGCTTTCAGATTCCTTCACTTTTGTGGGGAGGGGAAAGGAGCAGCTTCTGAAGGGAAACCCAGGCTCTTCAGAAAAGAGGGCTGGGAAATTGGGCCACCTCACCTCCTCTCATGATGTCTGGTTTTCTCTGGCACTTGCCTCCATGTCTTCCCCAGTGTGCACAGAGCACACATCTGCTTCCCCATCGTACTGTCTGTGTCACCTCAGCATTGTCATGGCCTCTCCATCCTCATTCAACACTGGTCTCTTAGCTCGGTTTTGGTCGGTCATTTTCTCTCGGCTTACGCGCGCTCCACGCATGCTCCTGATGGAGGGCATCTGACAGAAGGGGTTTAATCACTTTACCACAGGATGTATTATGGACCGTTGGACACATCGCTCAGTGGCTGTCCTTGGATCACGTGTCTAACATTGTTCTAGTATGCTCAAGCTGGGTTATGTGAATTAGATGGCTACTCTGTCCCTTGGAAGGGGGTGTGGGAGACAGACACATGGACTGACAGCCCAAGTCCACTGCCTGGTATTTTTTGTTCATGAGTCTTGCGTTATACAGTGATGCATTGTGTCAAGGATGATCAAAAACTTCATCTTTCCTGGCTGGGAAGGACTCCCTTCCTCCTGCACCACGTAAAACAGGAAACATCAGAAACGAAGTCCTTCTGAATGAGGAAAGACTCGGGATCTGATCACTCAGAAGTTCACATGTGCCTGCAACGTTTATCATACACGATCGTTAACAGACAGAATCAAATGTCAAGAGATGTTTCCCCGTGTACCAGCCTTATTATGTTGTCTGTGTATTTCATATTTTAAAAAAAGCAGCCACAAAAAAATAAAGCCAAACCAAACCAAACCAAAACACCGCAGACACAAACACAACAAAGGAACATAAATCTGGACCATGATTTTCCTGAACAATGGGAGTGTGGTTAAAAACCGCCCGTGGAGTCCTTCTAAAGCACAACCTAGTAAATATGTATTTTAATGTTTCTAGCAATTCCACAAACTAAAACCATATTGAAATTGAACAACTGACTCACATAAGCCAAAGTATGCCTCAGGCAACGCTAAACTTCCCACCAGTCGTGGTGAACTTCCATCGCTCCTAACATTTGTGAGAGGATATGGTTCTAAACAACATAGAAATGAAATCACAAGTTCTACACACAGAATAAATTAGGCTGGGCGCAGCACGGGCTTCGGCTGCCCCCTCCTCATGTAGGCGGCTGCAGCAGACCAAAGGGCCCTCCACGGCCTGGGATGAGAAGGAACTGCCTGCAGGTTGTGGGGACACTGCTGGGCAGTTCTCCAGGTATCTCGGTCCCTTCCTTTTTGTCCTTTAACCTGCCAGGATCCTATAAAGAATCCTGTGTTCTAATTCATCTCTGAGCCTTCAGTTGGACCCCCTGGCTGCAGCTCAGTGCCTTCATTTGTGAAACAGGAGAGCCATTCCCAGCAAGCTAGAAACCTTCATGTGCTGACCCCTAGGTCTCCATTTATTACAAGTCTTTAGACCTCCCTCTCTCCCCCTAACATATTTAACGCTGAGAGAAGAGAAAGGAAGGTCTACGATTTTAAGTGAAATGGGATTTGAAAAAAAAAATCAACCCAGCTGATGTAGAAACCGGTATTTTAAAAGAGTTGTTTTCAAAAATCACAGTGAAGAAGGCTGGGGCGGGGAGGGGAATGTAAAAGGAAGAACAGCCAGACAACCCATCCTTGCCCTTCCTGTGTCCTGAATAGAGGGGCAGGGTCAGATTTGGCTTCTGGAAACACTTAGGAAGGGAAAGCAAGGAGAGAGGGGTCCCACCGCACGGAGGCGTCCCATGGCACGGAGGCGTCCCACGGCACGAAGGCGTCCCACGGCACGAAGGCGTCCCACAGCACGAAAGCGTCCCACCGCACGGAGGAGTCCCACGGCAAGAAGGCGTCCCACCGCACGGAGGCGTCCCACGGCACGAAGGCGTTCCACGGCACGGAGGTATCCCATTGCAGTGGGCCGAAGACCTCGGGACAAGAGGATAAAGATAACAATTTCATTGCTATCTCTTACCAAGTAAATCAGAATTTTCACATAAATTTTAAGCATTTCAACAACAACAACAACAGCAGCAGCAACAACAACAACAGAGCATCACTGGATCGACGGATACAGCGAGCGTGAAATGAAGACCATCAGTGGGCTTGAAAACACAGTAGGAGGAGCTGAGATGGCGGCGAGCCGTGTACGCATGCTCACCTTGCCAGGCTGCCTCTTTATTGCAAAGTATAAGCAAGTGCTTTAACTTTTCCTTACTTTTTTTTTTTTTTTTTTTTTTTTTTTTTTTTTTTTGGCTAGCATTGATCTTGTAAGTCAGACTCAAGCTTCTCCTGTCCATATTTTTTTACTGCACAGAAGGTTTCCCAATTTGCAAGTGTTTGCAGCACGCCTGGGCCCGGAGCTAAAACACAATGCGTATGGAGCGCAGTATGTATTTAGTTCGCCAGGTTCTTTCCACCATATGGGCTGCGCAGTGTGCTTTGCACTTGAGATGCCACTGCCAGAGTTGCCAGGAGCCCAGAGTACGTGGAGAGGAGACGGAATACAGCCCCGGGCTCACACACCTGGAGGGAAGAGCCTGGCGTTCAGCAGCTTCCTCTTTTGACCCCGTCTCTATTTTTCATCGTACACAGTCCTGTATCTGGCCTCTCCCTCAGCCTTGGCCCACTGTGCCAGCCTTTGTTACGGCAAACGTGGAATCCCAGTTGAACTTCCCGGAAGATGAGCAGAGGAAGTAATTAGTACTTACGCTAATGAGGCTAGCCAGACTGGGCTTAAAAACTCATCCATTCTGGAGGGGACAGGACAGGAGGGGAAAGCCAGTTAGGTGTTTTTTCTTCCTCCCACGCATTTACTGTTTTATTTCTCATAAGGCACCGATGAGCGTTTTTATAAGGAAGTAATACTGCTCTGATCTTCGTGGGAGAGTCTCTCAGCCGAGCATCCTCTGTGCTAAGTATGATTTCAGGGTGAGGACTCTGAGGAGTTTTGGATTGTTCTTGGATGGGCAGAGCCTTCTACCTTCTATCCTAAATAGATACGGGGAGAGAGTGTCACTTGAATGTGGACTACCTAAGGAGTCACAACCTCTTTGTCTTTATTGGGGCATTAATGCTCATCTGCATTTTGCGTGTTCCTTTAACTCAGCCACCAGCGTAGGGTGGAGGGCTCCCCACCCACAAGCCTGGCGACAGGGTGTGTCTCATGTCAGTGTGACAATGGTGCTGTTCTAATGGGTCCACGAATGGGTCAGTGTCTCCACTTGATGCACTGACTTCAAGTTTCTTGCAGCTTCCTTCCTCCCTTTTGGCCAATAGAAAGGGATGTTAGCATTTGTGTCTTTCAGGAACTCTAAAGGAGTCACTGCTATGACTACACGCGTGATCTAGAACACTTCCTAACCTATTTCTCATAAGCCTGTCTGGGGAACTCCCTTGCCTGAAATGACGGGGCTTTGGGGTTTTAGCCTTGCACACGATCCCTTATTTTTGCCTAGTGGAAGGTCACCATCACACAGAGGAAAGAAGACCAAGACACTAGTGCAGACCCTGTCCTGTGCATCTGGGAATCTGGCTGGGCAGAGACATAGCCGTGATAGTGGGTACTCCATGAGACGCTCAGACGACGTGCTCGGCTGAGTTGTAGCGGGGCGGCCATCCGCTGGCTTCATTTTCCCACTTGTCTGTCTGGGCTGGCTGGCACTCATTACCCACACCTGGTTGAATGAGCTGTTATAACCACAGGACATGTTGGGGATGCTGTTGCCCAGGAAACAGAACCCAGCACGTATGGTACCTGGTGGCCACCTCCAATTTAAACCATGGGTCAAAGGGAAGAAAATGCCGTGAAATTGAGCGAATTAATAATAGTGCGGGAGGGGCTCCTTGAGGTCTCAGGCTGCATCTCTGGCCGAGGAAAAGCCCAAGCAGAATGCCCCCGTATTATGGATGACACAGCATCCCTTTGCAAGCGTGGCGACAGTCACGCTGGAGTTCAATTCTCTTTCATTTAACACAAACTGTGACGGAGGGGCATGATTACACACCTGTCAGCCATCTGATGGGAAAGAGAGTGCTCTGTGAACAGAGGGACCAGCCACAGCTCTACCCCGGTCCCTGCCGAGTCTTCTCCATCAACGATGTCATTTTTCATTTCTGCTGAAATAGGACAGATGTGGTGGCTGTGGCCTCCTGTGTCATCGAGCGGAAGTGCTGCCACGGACACTGGTGTAAACTAATACAGTTTCATTCCAATTATATCTTTGCAGACATCAGATCCTAACACCCGGGAGGGTGGGGTGTAATATTAAGAAGCAAACCCAGTGGTACCTTCATAGCAGCTTCCTTGGCAGGGCGGGACGGTGGGGAGAGCTAGAAGTCAAGACGTTTGGCACAGGAAGAAATTTTACTTTAAGATGAGATCAATCAGCAAAATGGAGGGAAGCTTCTCAGGTTGCTCAGAGACTGGGGGAAGTGGTCTCGGGCTTACGAGGGGGAAATCACCTTGATGGGTTACCTTGAATCCTTTCATAGCTTCCGTAGGGTTCAGTTACCAGTGAATGGGATTATAAAGGAGAAAGGATGTGTTGGAAATGGGAGAGCATTGAAAAGAAGTAAACGGATGAATAAATAAACAATAGGTGGATAAACAAATAAATTACCCAGAGACCATCAAGATGGCTTAGTGAGTAAAGTCGCTTGCTGCCAAACCCAGCAACAGCGGTTTGATCCCAGGACCCACAAGGTAGAAGGAGAGATCCGACTCCCACAAGCTATCCTCTATGACAAGCAGTACTCGTCAACTCCAAAGACCAAGTTTGAGTTGAGTTCTAAGCTAAATAAAGACCCAATAAAGGTCGAGGGGGTTGGTCCTTGCGCTTCAGTTTACAGAAATTCTGCCAATTTACACCCATTCTCCCAAACGTTGAATCAAATGTCAGGTCGTTTGAACAACCTCCTTTGTTCTCTCTATTCCTGGGTGTCCGTTGATGAGAAAAGGCGTGTGCATCACAGTATGTGTGCCCCACTTCTGTACGTAGCATGCATAGCTGCCGTGCACAGCAACGATAGGGACACACTCTGCGGCTGGGTTGGGGGCAACGTTTACACAGTGATACCCAGACATAGGAAATGCAGAATAAAGAGAGATGGTGTGACAGATAATCACAAAGATGATTATCGGAATCTTGATGAGTTCTTTGGGAAAAGTATGAAGGCCGTGGAATTTGACCAATAGCAAGCAGTACCCGAGAGTCCTGGGCTGTTCCCGTGGGAGCTCCCTGGGGGGTAGGGATGTTGTATGTTGAGGGAGATGATATGCAAGAAACACCTAAGACGAGATGAAAGGAGGAGGGCGGCCATTGGAATGGCTCAGTGGGTACAGGAGCTTGCCACCAAGCTTGAGCCCACACGGTGGGAGGGGAATAGACCTATGAGTTGTCCTCTGACTTCCTCATACGCAATATGGCAGATGTGCTCCCATGTGTACATAGTTATAGTCTACATACACACACGCACACACTCATACATACACACATATGCGCGTGCATATACACACACACATTCACACACACACACACTCTCACTCATACACACACTGATACATACATATACTCACACTCATACACACACTGACACACATACACACACTGGCACACATACACACACTGACACACATACACTCACTCACACACTCACAGACACACATACACTCACACACTCATATACACACACTCATACACACACTGACACACATGCACACACTGACACACATACACACACTGACACACATACACACACTGGCACACACACACACTGGCACACATACACTCACTCACACACACTCATACACACACTGGCACACACACTCACACACATACACTTACACACTCATACACACACCGACACACATACACTCACACACACATACACACACACTCAGATATACATACATACACTGTAAATAAGTAAAAATTATTTTTTGTAAAGGTCAATTTAAAGAAAATTACCAGAACAGAGAGAAGGGAAGAAAAGGCAGAAGGACACCTGTGTAGGGGCAAAAATGGGCAAAAGCCCTAGCAGTGGCCTCTGCATATCAACTGCAGCCACACTGTGTGGCCGGTTAGAATCCTGATTAGTGCGTGTGTCACATTTGCAGACCTTCTTGGCGCTTTGCCAGTGACTCCTCCTGGGCATCCCCCTGTGGTTGCTAATCCTACTCTTTCAGCTGCACACAACTTGAATGTTAATAGGAATTTCAAAGTAAGAGAAGTCAGCGAATCTCCATTACTTCCTGCCAGGGGATCTTTTCCTCTCTGGACAAAAAAGACGAGTTTGGGACATTTAAGTCACTGTCATCTATTGGGGACTTACTCTAGGGCATGCAAAGGATGAAGAACTTTCACTTAACCGTTTAATGGATCTCTGAAACAGATGTTATTCTCCCATAGTACTGACGTTTAGGCTCCTGCCTCCACCCTCCCTGTGGTGGACGTCAAGTAAGGGTCAGCGCAATCTATGCTAATGTCCGAGTCAAGTTACTTTCTTGGTACTGTGCAGAGTACCTGCAGAGGCTTCCGGGAGGAAGTACTCCGTAGGACTCATTGTATGAGGGGATGAAGTCCACCATGGGCGAAGGCATGACAGGAGACAGCTCAGAGGTAGTAAACAGGAGACACAGGCACTAAACTGGCTTCTCCTTTCCCCATTTTAATCCATGGAGTGGGGCAGCCCTTACAATGGCCATGCCCACATTCAGGATGGGTCTCCCCAACTCAGTTAATCCGAAACACCCTCACAGACACACTCATCGAGGCCTCACCCAGCTTGGGATAGTTCTTGGTCCAGTGGACCCATCAAGGCGTTGCTCTAAGTAATTTGCTGTTGATTTTTTTCTCGCTTCCAACCTGATCGAAACGCTGCCTATGAGAATGTCTTCTATCCTTGGCCTTTGGTGGGTTGCCTCACGATGCCTTTAGGAAGCGATAGTAATTCTAAAAATTCAATTTTTAAATGAGATAGATGTGCTCTTTAAACTGTACGGATAAACCTTGGCAAGGGAGCTTTTGATTTATTGTTAGCATTGGACTTGAAACATGAAAAAAGTGTGTGAGCCAGATGCAGTTCGTTTTAGGTATTTACTTACCCAGTTACCTGCTACCGATGGCCTCTTAGAGTCAGTGCTCAATAGTGATGAGCAAAATCAATGAATGGGGAGAAGGAGAGAAAACCGTCGTGTGAGCCACCCTGGCCAGTGCTGCCTGGCTTCTGCTTAGACACAGCTAGCGGTTCTGTATAGCACAGTGTACGTTACAGTTCATAGGGCCATCCAAAACACTGTTACGATTCAATGGTTCTATATAAACACGCTGTAGTGGATATTACAGTTTATAGGGCCATCTGAAACATTCTTATGATTCAAAGGCATCACACAAGGCTTGGAAATGAATTGTGCTGGGATGCTTGGTTACACGTAAACTCCCCCTTGCTTTGGTTAGGAAGGGAAGACTCAGATGAGTCATGGCTTTTATCAATCCGTAATCCTTAGTCCTTTTTTGTACTTTTCCAAATCAAACCATAGCAGCTTTTCTGTTTCACAGTTAGCCAGGAATCGCAGGAAGAGATGAAACTTTGGATTCTGTGTCCTCGAAAGCATGTCTTTCTCTCTAGAGAGAACATGTTTGTACCCTTAACCTTTGAATCCTGTGGTAATCCACTTGTGAGATGTGCAAATGAATCAGAAAGATATTGCACTCCAGGTCCCTGTCCCCGACTTCAGCTGTCTGTCAACTTCAGGTCATCTTTTGTCCCAAACTAGAAAGGGTTGCCTATATCTGGCACCACACCTGTAGTCCCTGCTCTGTCTCCTTCTATCTGTGCCCCAACCCTCAAGTGCAGAGCATCTGGAGAGGCCATACACTTCCATCCTGGAGACCAGAGCATGGGTCTGCTCGGCCTGCCTGGGTCTCAGTCCTCTAGCTGTGCACATCGGTCC
This sequence comes from Rattus norvegicus, assembly GCF_021556685.1. NCBI lineage: Eukaryota > Metazoa > Chordata > Mammalia > Rodentia > Muridae > Rattus > Rattus norvegicus. Next base: position 49,895,175 of record NC_141553.1, on the reverse strand, counting down.
TCAGCCTCTGGGTAGGTGCTGGCCACCCCACCACTCTCTGTGGAGCTGCACTGGGCATCATCAGATCTTCACCACGAACAGGTCTTCAGCAGCAAGATGTCCCCCCCTCCCACAAGGACCCAGGGGGCATGGGCGGCGACCCACGACTTCTCTGCCTTCTTTCTAGTCCTGTACGCAGTTTCTGTTGCTTGTTGTCACCGGGCATCCGCTGCTGACCGTACCTGTCTGGAGTCACCAACCTGTGCCTGGCAACCCAACGCACGTTAGAACCCAGATTTACCTTCTGAAGCACTTGAGCCTTGGAGGAGCCCCTTCAGTTTCCTCACAGGCAACATGGAGGGAGCGGCGTTACGGTTTTAATGAGCTGAAGCCCATAGGTGCTCAGCGGACTGCCCAATGCAGAACAAGAGCAGAATATTACCATTGTCAAAGCCACTACTGTGTCGAGTCTTCACCCTTTGTGTCTGGTCACCGAGGTGGAGGTGGTGGCCCCCCAGTGGACTCTAGTCTTTGGAGCCTCTTTCCAGTACATGGCACCCGAAGGGCTCGTGGGCAGTTGAAATATTAGGGTCCTGAGACCTGCAGTAGTTTTGAGGCAGTAAAGCAAACAGAAGGGGCTGGCTCTTCGCCCGGTGGATGCACACTTTGTTATCCTCGATTTAAGCCAAGAAGGGATGTAGAAACCCAAGCAGTATTTTACCTTCCTTCTCTTAGGCCTCAATCACAAAATATATCTCCTTGAAATAAAATTATTAACAACAACAGCAACAACAACAACAACAGAAGAGAAGCAAGAACTGCTTAAGCTGACATCTGAAAGTAGGCCCGGGTTTGGTACTCAGCTTCGGTGGGGCCATCTATAAAGCCCCAGTCAAATTGTGCCTAAACGATTCTCTCCTGCTTAAACGTGCCCCAATCCCAGCTTTTATGACCACCATTCATCATCTGCAGAGTGGCTGGGCTCTAAGATGAAGACTCCAGAGACTTATCGTTTGAACAGGGGCTGTTATTTATGACGACCCTCGCCCGCCATCTTTACGGCCACCTCTCAGACGGGCTGGCTATCCCTGACTGTGGAAATGGTAACACAGGCGGTTTTTCTCCTTTAAGCGTGACGACATCTCCGTTAACAGGTCAAGTGGCACGGGGATCGTAAGTGAAGCTGTCAGGAAGGCCAGCGTGTTCAGAACGACACATCCGGACTTTGCACCCTGAAGGACCCAGGGGGCAAAGCCAATGGATGGGCCACCCCATCTTTCTCATTTTCCTGCATCCCCTGACGTAAATCACAGTATCCCTCCATGGTACTCAGGACATCTGTGTGCACGATGCACATCGAAAACAGAGATTTACTCTAGAACCGGGTTTTATCTTTGTTTTCAAGATGATTCTGAGCTTTTGCAAGCACATGTAATACCCAGTATGTTTCTACCTAAAGGAACTGTATTTTTAAGAGAAATCATATTTTGGGGCATAAATAATAGGATGTCCTAGGCTAGAGCGGTGACCAAGGTAAGGCAGTGTAGGTCTCAGAGAGGCCCAAAATCTCAGGATCAAGGCCACACCTACAGGGGGATGGCCTCGCCAAGTATACAGAACAAGAGGAGGGCCATAGGCAGAGAATAGACAAGAGCTGAGGTGGTAAAGTGTTGTATAAATTACATTAATCCTGGCCTGGGGTTTCTACCCCACTTCTGGTTATTGAGTTCCTGGAGAAAAACGCACACACAGCCCTTAAACTTTTAATAAGACTTAAGCAACACAAGAGCTGGGCACATTCCTAGCTTCCACTAGAATCTACTTTCCTATTGGTAAGCCCGAATTAATACTACTTACCATGTTTCATCTGGGCTGCTCCTAACTCCAACTGGCCAGCCCACGGGGTCATGATTTCTTTACTCCTAACCCATGGAGGTTTCTCCTTCCCCCAAGTCTGCGAAACCTAAACCCCACCTCTGTGTGTCTTCTGCCATTGGCTGTTGGCAACTTTATTTACCAATGGGAAATAACTTGGGGGCGGAGTCACTCAGCTTCTACGGAGAGACTCTCTTAACTCTGGGGCTACCAGTCTTGGGGGCCCAAAAGTAGCGTTAGAATAGGAGCAGCCTTAGGCCAACCCACTACAGTGGGGAAAAGGCATCCAGTGGGGGGAGCTTGCAGAAGAGCAGCATCCAGAGAAGACTGTGATGGCCTACGCAATCTGCAAGCCTTCTCTGCTGGTTGGTAGTTACTTCAGTGTGGACGGAAGCTCTACCATATTCAGGCCCCGCCCGTGGAGTTCCTTGGGTTCCAGCGACAGAGCTGAGACATTATCACTAGTAATAATTGTGACAAGTATTTCCACAGGTCCGGAACGGACCTCAAAATTAGAAATGAACTCGACGGGGCTGGGGATTTAGCTCAGTGGTAGAGCGCTTACCTAGGAAGCGCAAGGCCCTGGGTTCGGTCCCCAGCTCCGGGAAAAAAAAAAAAAAAAAAAAAAAAAAAGTAAAACCTAGAAATGAACTCGAGGAGACCTCCATTTCATTTCACGATTCTCCTGTGACCGCCCCTCACCAGGCATGCCCTCTGAGTTGGAAAGAAACAGGCACTGGCTTACCAATGCCCTCACGTGTTTTCCGTTGCCCCCTTTGTTCTGGGTTCGTACAGCATGGTAGTCACCATAAGGGCTATGTTCTATAAAAATGACCCAGAGCAACCCGGCCTGGAACCTAGTCTCAGCTTCTTGCGTTGCTCGCCCACCAACTGAGCTAATTAGCTCGGCCTGCATAGCCATCTCTGTCTCCAGAAGTGGGGAGGGGAGGAAGTGTGAATTGACTGGAGGCTGGCACTTGGCTTTTGGCTCTCTGAATCACAGCGTACCTCCATGAATGACCACAGTAGAAATCAACAAGCATATTTCCCAGCGAGGCGAGAGCAAGTACTCAAGGTCTCGACTTTCTCCACCAGTAAACAGTGTCTTGCTAAACCGATTCGAGCTAACCCAAATCACAGTCACAACTGCGCTTGCAGACCAGTGTGCCAGGAATGAGTTGGGACCTGCAGGATTAAAAATCGGTGCTAGCCTAATGCTGGTAATGCTTTTAAAAACCCACAAAGGAAATTCTGTGAGAGAGTCCGAAGAGTTGAGGGACTTCCACGGATGTGTCTCTTCTGGAATTGAGGGACCTCGGTGCTATAATTAATGATTAGACATGCTTGAAAAGAGCATCGAGAAGTTGCTTTAAAGATTACATTTATAAAATTTGAAATCCCTTCTCCTTTAGGCTGTGCAGGGACCTACTGACACACCTCTCTTTTCCTGAGTTCTTTGCAGACTTTGATCCTTAACTTCCATTATATCAAATACCCCCGTTTCATAATTTCCTTGGTTCACTCAGTCCTGGGAAGCAAAAACAAAAGGCTTATGAGAAACACACACACACACACACACACACACACACACACACACATGCACACACATGCACACGCATGTGCACACACATGCTTACACATGTACATGCACACAATTTAGCGACACCAGTGTTCACAATTTACAACACAGGGACTTCTTTAAGTGACAACACAGAAGAAATAAAAAGTTGGGGTCTATGACATTAGATTCGAGAGCCAGGGTTCCTTGGGTGTGAATTCTAGTTCTATTATTTGTTATCTGTACAAGTTCATACACTACACCATCTCTCTCTGCCTCAGTTTCCTCCTAAATAAACTAGAGATAACATTAGCTACCTCTAGAGTTTTATTTTGCGCGGTGATAAATTCCTGCATTAAATCCGTTAATGTATAGAGAACACTGTATGGAGCCTGATGTATGCAGAGGAGTTGTAGAAATCTGTGCTAATACCTGAGACAGTGTCTTAATCTGGTTAGCAGTGTACTTCCGAATCCCATTTGGAGCCAGGCTGTTTCTGAGGGGAGACATCTTGCAGATAACGACACCCCTCTATAATGCCTGCATCCTTTTTGAGCTTTGCCGATGGGTCCTAGGGTCTCCCAGCAGCCCTTGCCCGTTTCATATTCCCTGACTTCTCCGGTCTATCGTGAGGTCTGCACACAGAGATACGCGCCCAGCCCCCTTCTGCTCAGAGATTTCAGAGAACAGGAATAAAGGACTAACCACAATGTCTCCGTGAGGCCAATTATTTAAGCATTTTATGGGTGCCACCGGTAGCAAAGTAAAAGCATTTCTGCTTGCCTGCCTTTTGTTCCCCCCTCACAGGTCCCTGGGTAATAGATGCAAATGAATAGTGGAAAAAGCCAAAAGGCAGGCAGTGGGTGGGGGAGGGGGAAGGGGAGGGGAGCAATCAAGGAGCTGGGATAATTCAACGTGGATTAAGGTCCTAGAATAATCTGAAGCTGCCAGGGCATGATGGTGGTACCCCTGCAATAGAGAATTGCAGAAAGGACCCTCGTGCCCGGGCTCACCTGTGGACACTCTGTGAACAAAGACATTTATGTGGTTTGACAAAGAGCAGTGAAGGCGAATGCGGAAGGCTCATCTGTCCAATAAAGGGAAAGTGGATTTAAATATAAAAACGCGTTTTCTAAGCCTCTCAGAGGCCACTCTGCCGATCCCGCAGCGCACTGTTGTGACTTGGGGTGATGGAGATCTATTTCAGTTTATTCAGAAGCCGCGTCTCAGGCTGCTGTGGACTTGGCTGCTGTAGCTGCTGTGCACCCTTTAGGGCCCCCTAGGAGGGCAACCGTTAATCAGGCACAAGGTAGCCGGGCGCTCGTGCGGCTCAGGGCAGTTCTAAACTGAGTCTTGAAGATGCTTTATGGAAACCATAAACATGATCCCATTTCCATTATCCTCACGTTGCATATCTGCTAACCATGATTCTTTGAAGACTCCAAATTGGATATTAAAATGTATATATATGAGTCTTCTCCTCTCATCCGTCAGAGAGTGCGGACTGTCAGGACCCTGGAGGGCCACGGGATGGGGGGAGCCCGTGTAAGGTCGTCGAGGAGCACAGGGAGTTTGGAGGAACTGCACTAGGAAACAGCCTCTCCTCCTAGACACACTAAATGTGGGAGTTGAAATAGATTTCGTCGAAAGAACAAAGTGGAACACTTCCACCACGGGACTCTCATAGAATGTCTTCACGGAGCGAATGAAGGGGTGGAAGGGGAGGGCCCCCGTGCAGAAGTTAGTGGTAATGTGGACGGAGAAGGTCCCTACGTCTGGAGATTGATATGGGGGAGGCCTGGAGACGTCCAGTGCAGGGAATCTGGTGCCAGATAGGAGTGCTCAGTCAGAGCCGCCTGCAGACACACACCTCAAACCGCACAGATCTCTACTCACAGGGAAGGCCATTCAGAAGCACAAGCAGGGGTTAATGAATCCATTTGAACTATATTTACAGGTGTCTTACGTTTGCTACTGCTGCCACAAGACACCATGACCAAAGCAACTTGGGGAGGAAAGGGTTTGCCTGCCTTACACTTCCACATGGCTGTTCATCACCGAAGGAAGTCAGGGCAGGAACTCAAACAGGGCAGGAGCCTGGAGGCAGGAGTTGGTGCAGAGGCCATGGCAAAGTGCTGCTTACTGACTTGCTACCAATGGCTTGCTCAGCCTGCTTTCTTATTGAACCCAATATCGTGAGCAGAGGGATGACACCGCCCACAGTGGGCTGGGCCCTTCTCCATCAATCACTGATTAAGGAAAGCCGATCTCGTGGAGGCATTTGCTCAACGGAGGCCCCTCCTCTCAGACGACTACTTCATGTCAAGCCAACATGAATCTAGCCAGCACACAGGGTGTGTATCATACACACATGGCTAGGGCTTCATATATAAGGTGTGATCTCTGCCCTCAAAGGATTAGAAAGGATTGGCCTGTGAGGAAGCTAAGACACAGTTCATAAGCAAAATGAGCCTGGGACAGCAGGAAAGGTGAGGCAAGGAAGCTGGCAAGTCCAGCCCACGAATGGGTGTGGGGTTAGCATTTATCAGAGCACAGCAGCGGTTCAGTCCAGTGGGGAGTCGAAGAGAGAAAAGTGGGGCAAAAGGATCCTTGGCCACCATCCAAGTCAGGCTCAATGCCTGCTGCGGGGCTGAGTCACGCTGTCTAAGTGAGGGGTGGGGGTTCAGGAAAAAGAAACCCCAGGGAACAGGCAGTGGAGGTGGGTGGGGAGAGAGTTCTCAGGGACCAGGACTGGCGTGCAAAGCACGGTGTCCAGTACGGTGGCTGAAGGACAGGAATCTATGCATCCCCTCGATCTCCGAGGTGTTAGACCACAGCCTGGAGATTTGTGGCTGAATGGAACACAGTTTGTACACACAGGGACCCCAGTGAATCGTGTGTTCCGGGGTTAGGACTTGGTAGATGAGTTCCCAGATGGCTTCCTAAAAGTGATGTGGCCTAGGAGGGTCAATGGTATGTAAGAACCTTCCAGAAGGGGAAAGGAGAGATGGCTTCTATTTTTAACCTATGAAAATTAGGGTAAAGGGCAAGAAAGCAGTTGAGGGGATCTGGGCACTCAGTAGTTCAGTCAGGAGGACTGAACCCGCCCTCTGAGATGAGAGCAACTGAGCTCGGGGGGTGGGGGGTGGGGGGGGGGAGGCAGGGACACACACACCAGAGACCTCCCTGGTAACCAGCCAAGGGCAGGAGCGGCTGGGCAGAGCTCCCAGGAGGTGTTCCCCTGCAGGACAGAGGCACTGCTTGACCTTTTTGTTCCTAAAGGCACCGGTGGTCCTCAAGCAGGCAGTCTGCATGTCCTTGGTATCAAAGCACCAGAGAAAGAAACAAACTTCCCCAAATGGAGTTCTCGCATGCTGACTATAAATCTGAAAAAGAAGTTAGAGAGTTCACGCTCCCCTCATGTCTCGGTAAATACTCATCTCTAACCTATCCCCACAACGACGAGATGTACTATTTCTGAAGTTCCCTCTGGTACCCACACCACGAGTGTGGTGTCAGCTGTGTCGGCTGAGGCTCCCGAAGAACTGGAACGTTCGCCACGTCCCCTGCCTCCTGGTTCTGACTCCAGGGAAAAACCTTCTCTTGTTTTCAAAATAAATGGCACCACAGTGACACAGAAGTCTCTACACTCCCACCCATCAGGGGCGGTGTAATTCCAAAACCTCACTATCTTTCTACTGCACAATGACATTAACCTTTCCCGTTGTGTGAGGTAGGCCGATGGAGCTGTCCCTAGAATGTTCCATGTTTTCTAAAGGTGTTGTCCAGAAGGAAGAAAGACTCTGATTTTGCTTCAGTGTGAACATTGCCCCCATGACATTTTCCCAGAGGAAGAAGTGAGTTCTCGGAAAACTCGTTACATCGGAAATTCAAGATAAAGAAGGTGGTTCCCAGAGAAGGGACTGCACAGGTTGGGGATAGAATCATGTCATTAGACAGAGTTACGGCTTCTAGTTTACTTAAATACTAGGTGCAGCCTGAAAACATGTATGAGGCCAAGCAGGGTGAAAGACTAAAGACTGAGGCGGGAGGATCTTGAGTTTGAAGCCAGCACGAGCTACATAGCAAAACCTTATTTCAGAAGACAAAAACGGCTGGGAGACGGCTCAGCAGTTAAGAGGGACACTGCTCTTGCCAGAGGATTCGATTTTCAGCACCGAGATGTGTGTGTGTGTGTGTGTGTGTGTGTGTGTGTGTGTGTGTGAGAGAGAGAGACAGAGACAGAGACAGAGAGACACACAGAGAGACACAGAGAGACACAGAGAGACAGAGAGTCATATCTGCTTCTAACTCTAGGGGTGTGTGTGTGTGTGTGTGTGTGTGTGTGTGTGTGTAGGTCACAACTGTTTCTAGCTCCAAGTGTGTGTGGATGGGTGGGTGATGTCACACCTGCTTCTAGCTCCAGGTGGTGGGGAGGGGGGAGGGGGGCTCACAGCTGCTTCTGATTTCAGGTGTGTGTTGGGGGGGCAGGTGGTTGTCACAGCTGCTTCTAACTGCAGGTGGGGTGGGGTGGAGCTCACAGCCACTTCTAACTCCAGGTGTGTGTGTGTGTGTGTGTGTGTGTGTGTGTGTGTGGCCACAGCTGCTTCTAACTCCAGGTATATGTGTAGGGGGGAGGGCCACAGATGCTTCTAACTCCAGGGGTGTGTATGTGTGTGTGTGTGTGTGTGTGTGTGTGTGTTTATGTGTGTGTGTGTGTGTGTGTGTGTGTGTGTGTGTGTGTGGCCACAGCTGCTTCTAACTCCAGGGGTGTGGGGGTGGGTGGGTCACAGCCTCTTCTAACTTCAGCTTTAGGGGAATCTGAGGCCTCTGGCCTCTATAGTCACCTACACTCACTGTGAGAATGTGAACATGGGCTCGAGCACATGCTCGTGTACACACACACACACACACACACACAACCTGCATGCACACACACAATTAAAAACCAAAATAAATCTTTAACTCCTACACAGAAAACTAAAGGAACAGAAGCCTTTGTGGAAACCTTACAGTTTTAGTGAAAATTTTTTACTGTCTTTTTTTTTTAATAGCAAAATAGGAAGTTCCCATCTATGTTTCCTTTTAGTAGTCGCACAGATATCTAGCACGTTAGTCAGAATAAAACTGTTGGGATTAAAACACATGGAGTGAATTAGTCCATCATCCAGTGTCTCCACACACCTTCGTCTCAGAACTCGTCACTCCAGAGCAAAGTCAGACATTAGCACTGTCCACCGGGCCCCAGTGGGGCGGTCTGCTCCTAACAGTCAATTAGATGTGCATTGTTGGTAGGAATTTAAGAGCAAAAATGAAACTGTCTGCAGGTCTGTCTGTTCTGTGCTACTATGATGAGCTCCTGCTGTGGAAAAATTTCCGTGTCTACACCTCATCTGTAGTTCCCTCCCCCATTATCAGGCACCCCAAATAGAGCAGATATCGACTAAGGCACAGGTACCACTAGATGAGATTTTAAGATGTCCTGAAAGGAATCTACATGTAAGATTAGTGGAGCTACTTGGAATCTGCCCGGCATTGCCCCCTAGATGCCAGGCACGGGGAGCACATGCACTCTTGGAGAGTGTTTACCAGACAGTGGTTGAAGATACCAGCGGTCGATCCAACTCTCTGCCCCGCCCTCACAGAACTGTACCCTGGTTGGGCAGATGAAGGAAGGCATTTGCTAGGATGTGAAGCGGAAGCTCTCCAAGTCTACTCGCTCATCCCACACCAAGAGGCAATCATGGACAAACGAGACAGTTTGCTGATAGGCAGCTGGTCCCCAGAGCTCTCAGCCCTTTAGAGTAAGACCCACCTCGGGACCACAGCTTCTGAGCACTGTGCAGTGGTTCAGGGTCCTTTTGTTACCTGTGGATCCCTCCTTAGACCAGTGGCTCTTGACTTTGTACCCTGCTGTCATCCGAGAGCTTTTTATTACTCAGTTTTGTATTTACGAATTTATAAAAAAGGCTACACTCTCAACCCTGTGCTGGACCAATTAAATTAGATCTTTGGAAAGGTAGAAAGTAGGAGTCAGGAACCCGAATTGTTAGCAAACAGAAAACAGCCCACCCAAGACGGTAGAGTCACTGCCTAGTTGAATGTGCTCAATTCCACTCAGTGAAAATTTGAGATTTCATTTTAAGGCTTCATAATGTGAGTGGGGTTGCCGCGGAGAGAGGCATGTGTCAGTGCACACATGCACATAGACATTAGGATGAGGGCACTACATTCCTTGGATCTCGTGCATTCTCCATTCTGTGCAGGACACGTGTCCAGCTAGACACCTCCTTTCCTTTCCACTCTATTATTTATTTATTTATTTATTTATTTATTTATTTATTTATTTGTACATGTGCATACACACGCACTGGCACCTGGTCATAGTGCATTTGTGCACAGCCTAGGAGTCAATTCTCTCCTTCCCCCACCTGGGTCCCAGGGATTAAACTCGGGTCTCTAGGCTTAGCCGTACATGCCTTGTCCACTGAGAGTCTCCTTGGTGGCCCTGGGGGACAGGATTTCCTGGACTCTGGAGTCAGCCTGAGTGTCTTGAAAGAGCTGTGGTAGGTGAAACCAAGGGCTTAACGAAGAGACACGTTTCTGGCTTCTCTGTATTTCCCAGTGTCCCCAGTGCTCCACACTCTTTTGTTACCTCTTGACGAAGCCTCCTGGTGATAAGGGCTTGGTATGAAACCTATAAAGCACCCTCGGATCTTAGATAATGGGGCATTTTTGTCCTTTAAACACATGAGCACCCTTGCATGTAAAGTGGAATGAATGTATTTTTGCCTCTTATGTTGAAAATATCCGTAGGCATCTGGTGTGTATGACTGTGTATACATAGTACATGCATAATAAACATATTCCCCCTTATGAATATTTATACTTGAGATACATATATATTGAATATAGACATACATATGTAAATAGTAGCCCTTGTAAACGATATGCAAATTGCGCTTCTGCGCATATGCGTCCCAGTGCATCAGGAATATCATAAACCCACCACCAAGCAAGCCGTACCTCGTGGTGGAATTCTTGAAAGTTGTTTATGATAGGGTCTACTTACTCTCCAAATAGACGCAACTCAGTGGACATGGCCCTGGTACTTGAAACCCATGTGGCTCTTTCCTTTAAGAGTCTGTATCTCACACAGTGACTTCGAATTTTTGCCATGAAGACGTTAATATGGGTGTCACCCATTGGCGTCTCAAAGCCTGCTTCCTGCTCCCTCAGTCTGGGTACTCACTGTTGCCTCTGCCTGTTAGGGTTGAAAAATGGATCCCCTTTGAGTTCTGTCCTCACTGCAGAGGAGCCCTGCCCCAGCAGCAAAGAGCATCATTGGCTCCATTCAGCCAGAGGCCATGATGCCTGCTTCTTTCTCTGTCACATATGGCCTATCCTAGGACACATTGTAACTTTACTCTGGCTTTACAGGGGATAGCAGCATAATGAAACATTACCACACCACAGAGATGTTCATAAAATAACATAAAAATGAGACCCAAGCAGAGCCATCCCTTTCCACGCAGACTCGCCATAGCTCAACCACTCCTGACCACGCCATTTTGTTTCTCGAGTCCACCTAGAGCCCTCACGAGGAGTAGCAGGAGCCTTTATTAGATACAAGTGTTGCAGTTTTCAAACGTGCAGAGCATTATGGACTCCTTAAAAAAAAAAAAAAAAAAAAAAAGGCAGCCTACAGCTTACCTGGGGAGCTCCGAGTGACACTTGTCAGGGCAGATTTCCCTCTGTCAGAGAAACGACACGCAAGCACTGTCATTGCTGTGTCACCCACTCTGCTCGCTGCCCCTCCCCCTCCGACCCCTACATCACAACAGGTAGTTCTCAGCTGTTCCCTGGGCGCCAGACGTACATTTTATCTAAAGAGACAGCAGACAGAGCTACCTGCTGCTTCCTGGGCGGCTCTCCCTGGGTTTCTCTCCCTTTTTTTCCCCCTACTTCATTGGGGGGGGGGCGCTTTTTAAAAACTCAGCTGTCAGGGAGCCAGGAGCTCATCACTTTAATGCAGTGCAAAATGGAATATGTATAATTATATGCAAGCCATATGTGCGGGCTCAGCTGTGGGTTTCAGGAGGCCAGGAGAGATAGAGAGGGAGATAGTAATAGAGGGAGAGAGAAAGAGGAAGGGAGGGAGGGGGGGAGAGAGAGAGAGAGAGAGAGAGAGAGAGAGAGAGAGAGAGAGAGAGGAGAGGAGAGGAGAGAGGAGGTGGGGGAGCATGAGCAGTTAGGGCTAAGACAGGATGGCTGCAGGATGCAAATGCCCCCTGATGAATGGATTAATGAGTGTGCCTTGGACACGCCCCTTTCACCCACCTCTCCCTCACACCAGCTCCAAATCAGCAACCAATGGAGATTAGGGGGAGAAGACCTCAGTGGGTGAAGAATGCTGGTGAATCATGTAAATGCCTCTGTTGAAACAGCAACTTTCTTAATTGGCAGCAGAGATCAAAATAACCAGAAACTTTCAATGCAACTTCCTAATTAGATCTTTTTTTTTTTACCGCATTTAATAGAAGAATCATTGTTCTTATGAGATCCTTGATCCTCTCGGATCTTTATTTAAAAACCGAGGCAATCGATTTATCTCTGACAATATTACAGTTCAAAAACCTAACGATGCAAACTGCTTTTCTTATGGCCTTGCTATTAGAGTTTCTTAAAAAATGCTTTATCTAGACATTTGCTTACGCATGCCAAAACGTTTAAACACGTACGTATGTCACAAGCTCCTAAGCGTGTGAGGACCCGTGTCGCCGCAACACGCAAGTGTCGGTGACACCCACGAAAATCAGTCAATTGGGTCTGCCCTGTGTTCTTCAAGCTTATTCCGCCACGACGGACTCGCATGTTGCGAAACTAAAACCGTAAAAGGAAAACAAAACCTCAAATTCTGCTACCTCAAAGGCATACTGCGTATTTAAACAAACTTCTTGATAATGTTGTTATTTCGGGATTCCCGTTTGTTTAACTTAATGATCTGAGCTGTTGTGCTTTTTAGCTTTTTTTTTTTTTCCTTCCGTTATTTGTAAGTCCCTAAATAGGCCGTTATATTTCCCTTCAGGCTAGAGATGAAGATGGACATGCTGAAAGTTTTCCCCAGCAGCACTATGCTAAGGAAACTCCAAGGCTTGCCTTCAAGAATAACTGCGAACTACTTGTAAGAATAACATACTTACGACAAGTCTAGAATGTTACGTTAGCACAGTGAAAACAGTTTTCTTTCTTCTCTCTTCCGCGAGGGTTTGTTCGTGATTACATAATTTATGAAATATTATATCTTTCTGTGTAGAGTTCTAAGTGCTAATTCTGATATCACTGCGTATTAATTATAAGATCTCAAGTTGTTTGCAAATCTTTTATATCTGATTTTAAAGACTTGAATGGCCCTTCCTTTATTAGCTTGTTTTGCATTGTAGCTTATGAGCAGCCACTTGGAGAATGGCTAGTAAAGATAAAAATATAACTTTGGTGCATGGAGCTTGTAGAAAACCCCACCCCACCCCACCCTTCCTCCTACGCCCCGAGATGTGAGCTTTTATAGCAGACAAAGGTGGTTGGGTTTTCTTCTGTTAGGAGAGAGAGCCCGTTTGACTCACTACACTCCCTTTAGGATCCACGTATTCCTCCACTCTCTTGCCAAACCCCATCATCTCCCCCCTCCCCCCGCAGAAGGCGTAGAAGTAGTGACAGGATGTGGGGGGGGTACTGTGGAGAGAGGGACATCAGCTGTGAGGAAGCTCCGTTCCAACACAAGGTTAATTTGCTGTTCATTTCAGCATTTATAGCGAGACAAGAGGAAAAGCAGGCAGGAGTGCCTATTATATTTCTATTAAATGAATCTGTTGGGGCCTAACGTTCTTGATTAGCTTTGGAGAACCAGTGCTCACCAATGCATTTTCCGTTTGCCCAAAGTAAACGGAGAATGAATTGTCCTTTATTTGGCCAGTCAAATGCTGCCTTTGATACTGAAGCTGCAGGGAGGCTCCAGCGTGCTGTCCCCAAATGTTCTTCTCTTTTCAATCGCATTAAAGCAGAAACATTTGCTCCAACTAAGTGAGAACAGGGAAAGAAGATGTTAACATTTGAGGTAGCTTAATTTCTGTTTGGATCTTTGGCCAAATTTAGGTCTCTGCCTTAGGGATTCCCACGAGTAACAGCCTTTGGGTTTGGCTCTGACTGTAACTGTTCCTTAAACACAAAGTGGCCAGAGGGCAGGAGAGAGAACAATGCAGGCCTTACCCATTCCAGCTGCAGCAGCTGCAGTGTGGACAGCGAGGACCTCCTTCATGCAGCACAGCAGGCACGGTCACAACAGTGTCACACAGCCTGTGGACACAGTGCCCTTGACCAACTATGCTGCAGGAAGGAAGAGTCGATGTTTATAAATTCAGTAGTTTGCATGGCAAAAAATTTAACTCGCCCGATATTTTATTTGAGGGCTCTAGAATGTCCTGGTCTGCTATAACATTTTGTGTTCTGCAGGGTATTCTCACATTGCTTTTATTGCTGTCTTGGTAACTGGTCGTCCATGCCTGGTGGTTAGAGAACGAGAGCATTTGTGCTGTTTTGGAACCAGAATGCTTTTAGGAGTGACTCAATTCTCTTTAGAAAGATCGTGAAGACTGAGATACACCACCCTGAGCTTTCCCCTATGTGTTGCAAAAGTAAATGTTCTTGAGAAAATACTGGAGAAAAAAATGTTTTTTTTAATGTGAATATTGTTTCCAGATACCTTTAGAGAAGGTGTTTGTGATTTTTCATGTTGAGGCAATCCCCTTGCAGTTGCTGTTAGAAATGCTTTACTTTGTACGGAAGACTTTCATGTGATTAAAAAAAGACAAGGAGGACAGAAAATACATGTAAGCTTATCTCCCTAAGAAGAAAATTTTTTAAAGCCCCTCTGTGAGAAATAGGGTGCGTTTTGCTGTTGGGAAGGCCTGAGCAGAAATACGTCCTTGCAAAAGAGTTGCTCATTCTTTTTTTTTATTCTTTTCTTCGGAGCTGGGGACCGAACCCAGGGCCTTGCGCTTGCTAGGCATGTGCTCTACCACTGAGCTAAATCCCCAACCCCGAGTTGCTCATTCTTAAAGAGAGAAACGGGAGTTCTTTGGGGTTTTCTTATGACAACTTGGGGGAGATTTTTTTAAGGAATCTGACAGGGAGGATTGTAAACTCTACTCTAAAGTGCCTTTTTAGCTTAAGGGTGGCTCTGGCGTCCTCTGTCTTCCCTGGCTAGCTGCAGCCCCAGCGGGAGAGCATGAGAGATGCTGAGGGTGCAGAGGCCTTTGGTGTTCCCAGGAGACCAGAACAGAAGCACACAGCTGGGAGCTTGTCCCCCTGGGCTATAGGAACTGACAGGAAAGGGCCTAGGCCAAGTAGACAGGACATCGACTCTATATTATTGATGGTTGAATGTCTCTGCGCCCCTCCCCTAACCCACACTTCTTGGAAGAGGCAGGAATATTGAGTAACTTATTGAAAAGAAAAAGAAAAAGAAAAGAAAAGAAAAGAAAGCAAGCACAATAAAACCAATGCCTGGAATACACAAGTGCGTGTGAGCAGAAGGCACCAACAAAGAAAGCATTGGCCGCAGCACTAGATTGTGCTGTGCAACTGTAGGGTATCTGTAGGCTATTGATTTTCCCATTAAATCCCAAACTGTGATGTGTGCCTCCACACTAATGTCCTATACGCATGACTGGATATAGTTAGCTTGCTGACCAAGATGCTCTCTTTGGTGGTAATGCAACGGTTTCTAAATTAATTTTGGAAGTGGGAGATCGGTGATTAATAAACAAGTTCTATGGGATAGGTCACAGTTCAGTGTGGTCAGCTAGCTCTTCATAGACAGGTGTGTGTGTGTATTCATGTTAGTCCACAGCTGCTTCTAACTCTGTGTTTGTGTGCGTGTGTCTCTGTATGTGTGTGTATGTGTGTGTGTGTTCGTGTTAGTCCACAGCTGCTTCTAACTCTGTGTGTGTGCATGTGTCTCTGTGTATGTGTGTCTGTGTGTGTGCGTGTGTGTGTCTGTGTGTGTGTCTGTGTCTGTGTCTGTGTGTGTGAAGAGGGAAATGCACTGTAGCATTCAAGACTAAGAAAGGAGAACAGTCAGAGGCAGCCATGACGACCAGCGCTTTGCTTACACCAGATTCCAGTTCCATTGCCAGTCCCTTTCTGATCACCCAGGCTCTCCCTGGAGAGACAAGCTTGGGACTGCAAAGGTTCTCTTCTCCCCTCACAAAATCCTCATTCCGCGGGTGGGACTGTAGGAGCTACAGCGAGAGGGAATCCTTAAGGATATTTTGAGTTCATATTTTCAGCTAAGTTCTTGTTAGTTCTCAAGAACTGTCTGGGCAAAACAAAACAAAACAAAACAAAAAAAAAACCTTGTACAAGTAGAACATACAGTTGGGCCTGGGAAGAAAAAGACCTACAACTAGAGGAAACTGCTGAAAGATTTGGAGGCAAGAATGAAGACAACTGAGCCGAAATCCCATCTTCTGCGCATGCGTGCGTGCGTGCATGCGTGCATGCGTGAGTGCCTCTGTTCCTGCTTGTTTCGAGGCAGGGTCTCTCCCTGGAACCTGAGACTCACTGATTAGACCAGGCTGACTGGGTTATCCTCCTCCCACCCCCACAGCGGGGAATTATTGGCGAGAAGGCTAACAAGTGTAGGAAAGCCCCAGAGGGACGCGCGGGGGAGCGTGAGCTTGTCCAGCTCAGCTTCAGCCTCCAGAGTCATCACCCAGAGTCTGAGTCTTTATGGCTCCTTCTGGCTGGTAGGGTGAGGGTTGTGAAGAAGGAGAGGAGGGAGGGAGCCCACAGCTGGGAGGCAAAATAAAAATAGCACGGGGAAGAATTCTTTCTGGTCACTCTCGATGCCAGCAGAGTGAGAAGACAGAGACTATTTTAGTGTTGTGGCCTTGCGAGCAGAGATGATGGGGAGGGGAGAGCTTAGCTGCCTGTTCTGTCTGTGCCGTGTGGAGGCAGGCAGGTGGGTTATAAGATGCACACGTCAGGGCCCCCCCCCCCCCCCCGCTTCAGAAATGCTGCTGTCAGGCAGCATTCGGGCCCACAAGCATCACACTAGATAAACGCATTGGGACACGGACTAGGAGAAAGATTCTGTCTCTGCCTCGAATGAATGAGTGCACTGTTCATACCCAGCACAGTCGCCATTAAGTATGTGGGCGCCATTAAGTTCAGGTTTGCCCCATAGATCCAAAGGCACGCGATACACGCGATCCAGTGGATCCAGTGGATCCAGGCTATGTATGTCTCTTGGCCTTCTCTGAGTTTTTCATCTTCCTATGCAAAGATTGTAAACTGGACACAGTGGTGTATTTAAGCTTTCTGTGGTCCACACAGATTAGCTGTGCAACTGTGATTCCCCTTCTTGTCGTGGGTGTGAAAGGGGATGAGATTCTTGCCCTATGCGTCCAGTGCACTGAATGGAAGATGCTGTCGATCTGGGCATGTGTGCAGATGGACAGTGACTATAGGAGTTAGTGTGTGAGGGAAGGGGGGATAGCGAGTGGTGGTGGTGGTGGTGGTGGTGGTGGTGGTGGTGGTGGTAATGGTATTTTTTTTTCTGGTTCTTTTTTTCGGAGCTGGGGACCGAACCCAGGGCCTTGCGCTTCCTAGGTAAGCGCTCTACCACTGAGCTAAATCCCCAGCCCCGTAATGGTATTTTAATTGACATAGAATTACATTGCTTTCCCCCTTCCAGGTACCCCTCCAACTTCTCTCATGCTCCCCTCAAGTTGATAGCCTCTTTTTATTTATTACTATTGTTTAAAACACACATACACTCTTACACACACACACATGCACACACACCCTGCTATATCTGTTTTTGTTGTTTATACATACATGGTTTCAGGGCTGACCGCCATTACTCTGCACTGGACAACCGATAAGGGGGTTTGTCATTGGGAGAAGCTAATTCCTTGTAGTAGTCATTAGCGTCCTATGGTTCTTTGCCTAGGGGTGGGACACTGAACATTTCTCCCTTGCCCATTAAAATGTCCACTGTGCTAGAACCACGTTCCAATCCTGTTGATGTGGCCATCTCTAAAGGAGACCCTTTCCCTGTGAACTTCTTGGTGCTCTGTCTCTTCCAACCTTCCTGCCTCCTCTTCCTTGATGATCCCCGAGACACGGATGCAGGAACTCTGATGGAGAGGCATCCATTCGCCCACTGCAGCCAGGCTCCTAACTGCCCAGTGATCTTTGCATTGTGTCTAGTTGTGGTTTCCTACAGTGATCTTCATTTGCTGCAGAGAAAGGCTTCTTTGATGAAGGCTGGTAGCCGCTCTTGTCTGTGGGTATAAGGACATGATTTAGAACACAGTTAAGACTTTAGTAAGGAAGTCTGCCCATCTAGCACAGCAGAGGTAGATTCTTTTCTAAGGTTCATGACTTCATCAGCCAAAGAACCTGGCTAGGCTTCCAGAACCAGGTCTGGCCTACCTCTCATCGAGTGGGGCTTCCGTCCAATCAGACGGCTGTTGGTTATCAGCAACGTGAGAGTGCCACTCATTGCTCCTTTATACTTATCCGGCCATGCTGGTCGCTGCCACGAGCCATAGGTGTGGCAGCTGGGTAGGGCTCTCAGTCACTCCTCCCTTCACCCCTTGCACAGTGTTTTCCAGAACCATGAATGCTGGACTACAGGAAAGAGGCCTTCACGTCAGGTCTAGCTTGAATCACTCAAATCCCGGGCACTAAGTGTGCCCTGTTTTCAGCAACAGCACCTACTCTTAACTCCAGAGAGGCAGCTAAGGACTGTGCTGATAGGGTAGATTGTTTTGGGAGTCACCTGGATTACCCTGACCAACCATTCAGAAGGAAGTGTCTTGTCCCTTCCTTCAACAGGGGTTTTGTTAGTCTCGTAGTTAGTTTTTGTAGAGACCACTGTCAGCCCAAGTGGCTTAAGTTCCTTCAAGACGTGTGTGTGTGTGTGTGTGTGTGTGTGTGTGTGCATTTACTTATATGCACTGAGGATAGTTTTAAGTAAATATAAGCTGGTCTGATTGCATGAGGCTCACAAACAACATTGATATTATATGTGTCCCTCATCTCTCCTCTTTCTGTGTTGGTTTCCCTCCCTCCTCCTCAGTTGCCCCCCCTTTCCACTTTCTACTTTGTAGTCCCCATATCCCGTTAGTTCCCTCTCATGCACACACCACCCTGTCTATGGTCCTTTGTACTTTTCTGCTTTCGGTCGTTAGCCCCATGGTGTATCCTTACCTCGGAGGACTTGAAGCTAGGCACCGCAGATGAGGGGGAACATGCCATATTTGGGTCTGGATTACCTCACTCAGTAGAATCTTCTCTAGGTCCATCTGTTTACATGCACATTTCGTTATTCCATTTTTCTTCACAGTTGGAAAGTATTCCGTTGGGTACATGTATTACCTTTTTATTATCCACTCGTCCACCAAAGGGCATTCAGATCATTTCCATCTTTCTGTCTATTGTGAATCAGGTGGCAATGAACACGGCTGGTCAAATATCTGTGGAGTAGGATATCTGAGTCCTTTGGGCATGTTCAGAGGAATGGTATAGCTGGGTGTCTTAGGTAGGGTATCCATTGCTGTGAAGAGACCCATTGACCAAGGCAACTCTTATAAAGGACGACAGAATTGGAGCTGGCTTAGCATTTCAGAGGTTCAGTCCATTATCATCATGGCAGGAAGCATGGCAGCATTCAGGCAGACATGGCGCTAGGAGAGCCTGGGGTTCTACATCTAAGGCAGCCAGGAAGAATCTGGCTTTCACAGCAGGAGGATCTCTTCCTCACTGGGCAGAGCTTGAACATAAGACCTCAAAGCCCGCAGTGACACACTTCCTTCATAAGGCCACACCTCCTAATAGTGCTCCCTGTGGGCCAAGCATTCAAACACATGAGTCTGTGGGGGCCAAACCTATTCAAACCACCACATATGGCCCATACGGTAGACTTTTCCCCCGTGGATTCTCCTACTGATTTCCGGTATGCATCATTGCACTTTCATAGACAGCATGAGTATTTTCTGTCTTTCTCCACAACCTTGCCAGCGCATGTTGTCAGTGTTTTTGTTGATCTTAGCCATTCTGATTGGGGTCGGATGGAATCCCAAAATTGCTTTGTGTTTCCTAATTGACAGGGACGATGAGTACTTCCTGAGGTATTTCTTAGCCACTTTTATTTCTTCTATTCAGAGTTCTCTGTTTAGATCTCTAGCTTGATTTTTTTAAAAATTCATTTACTTAGTAACCCAATATCGGCCCCCTCCCCCCAGTATCCCTTTACACAGATCTACCCCCCCATCCTCCCTCCCCTTCTCCTTTGAGAAAAGGGAGCCCCCTCTGGGCATCACCCCTGCTACACCCTCACCCCGTATCACTCCCTAGCCCCCACTACCTTCTCCATGGCCCCCTTCCCCCAGCACATCAAGTTCCTGAAGGGCTAGGCACATCCTCTCCCACCGAAGCCAGACAAGGCTGCCCAGTTAGGGGAGCAGCTCATTTAGCCCATTTTTAATTGGGTCAGTCCCCCGGAGCATTATAAAGCATATGTGCTTCCTTTTTTGGTACGGGGGTGTTTGTTTGTTCATTCGTTTTTGATAAAGGCCTTAGTGGCTGTCTTCCCTGCTTGGGAATGCTGCATTGGTGGCGCTGCTGCACTGGTCCTGCTGCATTGGCAGTGGGACATTGGTGTTGCTGCATTGGTGTCCCTGCATTGGTGCTGCTGCCTTGGTGTCACTGCATTGGTGTCACCGCATTGGTGCTGCTGCATCAGTGCTGCTGCATTGGTGGCGCTACACTGGTGCTGATTTAGACAGGAGCTGGAAGCTTTGGAGCTAGTCACACATAAGACTCTTGCTTGTGTGCTGCACTGTTTCGTCCCCACCCATTACAACCTCGTACATTAGGCAACCAGGCCCCATTTTTAAAGCCCTAAAGATGAGGCGTATATAGCCCAGTGCCAGAATGGCCCGAATCTTTGCTCTCCAGCCTCTAGGTCTACGTGTATCTACTTTAAAATTAGATCAATTTTCCTTGCAACCCAGTGCACCAATACCTGCCAAGCCCTGTCACAGCAGTAGAGGGAGATTCGGTACCACAGTCCTGTTTCTTGGATTTGTAACGCCGCTGGTAGAACCATTGTGTCGTGGACCCACGATAGGAACCCTTAAAATGTGATAGCAAGTGCCACAGCTCATTTAAAACTTAACCCAGCTTCTCAAAATACTTCCAAGTGACCAGAGTCCTCCTTCCCCGTGCTGTTGTCCTAACCAAAGCCACACGTGTGACCCCCGCTGACTTCAGATTGTTGCTTAGATGTTACAGCTGAGTTATACAGACACCGAAAGTTGATTCACGCGATTCCCACACTCCTGCTGAAGGAAATAAAACATCTAGGACATAAACATGCATATGCTGTGCCTCAACTCCCCACAACCGTGACTGCGACAGACCTAAAGGGTAGAGTGGCCCGGGAAATGCAGGGACCGCTCGATTGCTGTCTAGAGAGCAATCCCCATCTCTCCACCTTTCTGTCAAACTTCCAGATCTCTCCGGTCTCGAACTACTCCTATGTTCCCTCAGGATTCTGAGCTGGCTTTCAGACAAATAAAGGACCCTCTGGAAATGAAGGCAATGGTCTTAAACTAAGCAAGGTGCCGCTCTGATCGGAATGGTCAATTTATGCTCGTTGACAAGATCATCTTGACTCTCCGCAGACTGAAGGGGTGGCTGTCACCCGAGCTTCCCTGCTTCATCTGTCACTTCCTCTGCTGCCATCCGAATGGTGGCTCCACTTGTTCTCTGGCTTTGGGCTCCTCTTCCTCACTTGGTCTTGTGGTACAGGGCCTTTCTTTTCTCCTCTACAGAGGCCCCCCAGCCCACACACATCTCCTCTCACCTATCCAAGCATATTCTAACTCTCTTTTTAGTTCTTTGTGTTTGGAGAAGAAGCCACCCAGGGATGGTCTGGGGTTGCCACAGCCTGCTTGCACCAGAGGCTTTGGAGGATCTGGGAGCCTTGATTTGATCTGAGGCCCTGGTTGCCAGCAGCCTCTCCTCTTCCAAAGCTTGGGGAAACCTTTGCCTTTCTGGTTTCAGGGCAACTACGGGAAAAGGTCTGAGGCAGGATGGTTTGCTTTCCATGCTGGCTTCCCGCTCCGTACATGCAGACGCTCCCTGAGCCAGAGAGACAGAAGCGAGACCATGTGCTCTCCAAAGGAGACACTGTGGCTTGGCAGGTGAGAGCAGGAGTCTGTCTCTGCTCTGCCAGCTCCATGGCACAGGCAAGTTCCCGTCCCAGAGCCATAAGGGTGAAGAAAGCGCTCACACATCATAGGGTCAACTTGAAAACCAAGTAAGATCTCCTCTAGGAAGCACTTAGTAGGAGCCTTAGTACCTGCACATAAGCAGGAGCCTTGTTTCTAATTAAACAGAGCTAGAAAGATTGCAAGGTTCGAAAAAGCCATGAGACAAAAGTTATACTGTGCTCTGTGCTCTCTACTCAAGCCTGCTAGCTCCTGTTCTAGATAGAGTGTGTCAAAAGACCAAACATGGCATTTTATTGTGATTTTGGTTTTGAGACAGGGTTAGAGCTCTGATAAATCTTCAACTTGCCATCCTCCTGCCTCAACCTTGTAGGTGCTAGAATTGTAGGTGTGCACCCTCATATCCAGCTCCCAAGTACAGTAGTTTAATTGAAGCAAAAGAACTTTGGCGATGTCCACACATCCCTTCACTTGTCTCCTAGCGTCCGAGGAACTAGAAAAGCCGGTTGAGAGTAGTCAATGTTGCAGATTGGGGAAATACCACAATGTTTGAATCCTGTCTTAGGAAGAACCCAAACATGACTTTGATGAATGGACTGTGGCCAGGTTTAAGAATCTTCTCCACTCTAACCACAAGCTGTGAGACTTTGGGCAAACTATGGAACCTCCGATTCTGTGTCCTCCAATAAAATGAGAGGAGTAGCAGCTATCCACTGAGGCTGGTGTTAGGGGCAAGCGAATGCATTTCTGGAAGTTGCTCAGAAAAGTATTTGGCAAACATTTGGCACTTACTGTTGCAAACACTTGGCACTTACTCAGTGTTGTTATGACTGGGGCTATTCTAAGGTTGCTTGCTTTGAAGCACATCTTAGACTACTCCTCCTCAGCCAAATTTTCAGGCAAATCTGAATTTTTTTCATGAGCCACAGATTGAGGGGCGCAAAGTGCACTGTGTAACTGATTCTTACAGTAGACTTAAACATACATATTACTCTCAAGGCATATGAGCTACGCCATCCAAGACCTCTTGAAGCAGCCCAGCCATTTAATAGCGAAGGCGTTAATCTAAGAATGCAACTGAATTGGGTTTGGTAGACCAGTAAGCCCAGCACACACTAGGCAGGGGAAGGCTCAAAGTTCAAGGCCAGCATGGGCTGTATGGTGAAATCCTGTCTTAAAACATTTTTTTAAAGAAAATAAAGGGAAGGGGAAAATGTTATTTATGCAGAGAAATATCTGTATTAGCAGTAAGGAAATGACGTAAGAAACCTCGCTGCCTGGGATAGCTCCAGAGAACCTGTGTGGTACTCGATCTTTAGAGAAATCTCCTAGATTTCCATTTAGACTGTAGCTTTGCTAAGTAGGTGCTGCTGCAGTCTTACAGACAAGGAAATTATCTACAGCATACATACAGCAGTGCTACACTCGCTGCTCAGCAAGAGGAGAGTTTCTAGTGGACGGAACTGGACTTGACCCACATCTCTCTGACCTACACCCCATCCACGGTTCAGGCCAGCCCTGACCTCAGCCCTGAAGTAGTTTTCTAGCCCAGCGCCAGAAGAGTTCAGCCCATGGTTGTGGGATGAAGGAGTCGACTGTAGCATCTCTGTAGTAACAGGTCTCAGGTAGTAACCCCTAAAGCTGAGAAGGAGACATGTAACAAACAGAATTTTATTCAGAAATCGAAGTCCAGGTCCGAGAATTCCCAAATTTCCAGTACATCGCAGAAAGTAAGGAACAGAACCAAATCATATATATATATATATATATATATATATGTATGTATATATATATATTCATAATTCATAATAACCATTCATTGTATATATATGTATATATGTGTATGTGTTGTGTATATATATGTGTGTGTATATATATGTGTGTGTGTGTGTATATGTATATATATGTATATATATATATGAAATAGACTTGGTACGTTAACAGAACAGCGTAAACTATAGAAAAAGCATGTATATATTTTAATGAATTCTTTTTTTTAATTGACGCTGAGGACCGAACCCAGGGCCTTGTGCTTGCTAGGCAAGTGCTCTACCACTGAGCTAAATCCCCAAGCCCTGTGTATATATTTTAATTTGACCTGAATTTTGAAAATCTGAGAATCATAGGATATGTACTAGTTCTAAGTTCCCCGTTGAAGATTTTTGTACACTGTTTTTATCCCTGAGGTCAATGTTTTTATGAATTTTTAATTTTATGTGTCTATTATGGATATGTGCAGGTTAGTGCAGGTGCCCTTAGAGGCCAGAAGAGGGCGTTGGGTCCCCTGGAGCTGAAGTCACAGGCATTTGTGAGCAACGTGATATGGGGTCTGGGAACCAAAACTTGGGTCCTCTGCAAGGGCAGTGTGTGTCCTTCACCCTGGAGCCATTCCTCTGGCCCACGAAGGCCATTTTAGGCTCAATTTTTGTTGTTGGCTGTTTTTGTTGAAACAGGGTTTCTCTGTGTAGCCCTGGCTATCCTAGAACTCACTCTGTAGACCAGGCTGGCCTAAACTCAGAGAACTCCAAGTACTGGGATTAAAGGTGTGCGCCACCACTGCCCAGCTAATTAACTTGATTTTAATTGCTAGGACTCAAGAATTACCTAAAATAACAGAATTTGCCTCTGACATTTTCTAAAAAATATAGACCATAAGGAGATCAAACAGGATGTTTATTTATCAATATAAAACTGTGTCAATAATAAAGGAGATGGGATTGAGGACAGGGATGTGAGGTGTGGGGCCACTGTAGCCGGGAAGAAGGACCAGCAGTTGAAGGGGCAGACAAGCGGGCCCAGGAAAGCAAGAGCTGGTAACATTGTGTCTGTCCCTTGCATTTGGTTTCCACTACCTTTTCTGCTTGTGGGTTTGTTAAACAAATCCACACCCTGCTGTCCCGTCTGAAGCATCCTGATCTCAGGGAGAGCCCTCTTCTCTGCCCTCCGGCTAGCCCCTGTTTCCCTTTGCATGGTTTACTGTGTGCAGGCATGGAGCCCCTTATGGAGGACATTTTCCTGCCTTCCGCATGGCTCCCTTGGCTGAGAACTCTGTGGTGGCAATGTTGTTTGTTGTCTGTCTTGTTCATCTCCCGACCTCCAGAACTGTGCTTGCCTCCTGCTTTTTGTTTGCTTTGGTTTGGTTTGGTTTTTGTGGATTCTAACACACACCCCCAGTCCACCCCGCCACATGAGCGTGCGCACACACACACACACACACACACACACACACACACACAAGATTATAACAACTCAGAAATGGGAGTCACATATTACAATTGATGACCTGTCACTGTTTAATTGGCAGTGCTCTCTCCCTTGAGATATTACGATAATGGCGTCTTAACAGCCCGTGGTGATAGAGACTCTGTGCACCGTGAAGTGGCAGCTCAGGGATTATTGGTCCAGGGAGTGCCTGCGCTAGCCCACATTTCTGGGTCTAGTCCCAAGAAAAAGGGAATGCCTCAGAAGTTAGTTCTGGATTGTATCTGCTGAGGTGGAGTTGAGGGACCAGGGCGGCCTCTGATTACCCTGGCCCCAGCAGGTCACTAACGTACACTTTACCACAGTGCAGCCCCAGACGCTCTGCTGGTCCTTGCAAAAGAAATATTAAACTTCTAGTTAAGACAGACCACAGTTAAGCTGGCTTTAAAATAAGAAAACAGCCCTATTATCTCTGTTATCTAGAAAATCGCTTATCCACCAGTATTTTGTGAAGACGTCTTGGGAAAGAAGCCCTGTTCTCTTCCTCCATCTCTTCCAATAGGAAGGGCCGTAGTTTGCATCAGAATGACATAAATAACACGCCATTCTGTAAACTGCGATGCCCCTATCTCCCAACATTACCAGCGTCCTTCAGAGATGTTCTCAACCTGTACATATGTGTGTGTTGCATTTCAGAAGGGTATGACTTACACTCTTTGCCGTATTATGTTATGGATAAAGTTATATGAGAACCTTGGCTGCAAGCCCTCTCATCCTCAGCCCCGACACTGTTGGGATCCACATCTCATGGTTTGGGTTCCTTTGAGTGGAATATTCAAACCTGAACTTGACTCTGGCTAGGTTTGATAAGTGTATAAGGGATTACCAGTGATATAAACACCACTTTGGGGTTAGAGAAATATTTATATATTTGCTAGATAGCTTAACATTTAAAATCTAAGCAACACTGGTACATAAATAATAGAACAGAAACTATGAAGGTAAATTTATGTATCCTGTGTGGAAACGTGGATATGCGTACAAAGAAGAAGGCGAGCAAATGAGGCCATTGTCCAAGTGTTCCCGAGTCTGTGGCATTTAACGCACTTGGAACATTTATCTAGTGTTTTCCTCAGCTAATTTAATGTTTACATATGAATACATAAAAGTAAATAACATGGAAAAATCAGGTTGTAATGAAATTTTTATCATCGCTTTTTCCCTTAGTCTTCATGCATTTTTGAGTCTTAAATAGTGTCTGACTGTCATCAAATCAGCCGAGTTGAAAATTGAGCCTGCATCCGCGAAGCCAGTTTTGATAATGCAAACCAAAAATACCTTCTCTCCAGGGACACGGCCTCCCTGGCTTATTTTGTCTGAATAGTTTCTTATGCCTCTAATTTATTCTTTTGTACATAATGCATGGAAATGGGGTCTATAGTGCAATTCAGTGTCCACAAAGATTTCCAGCCCTTTAAAAATCTGTGTATTAAATGTTATGGACACATCTCAGAAGTAGAATTAATATAAGAATAAGTGTGTGTGTGTGTGTGTGTGTGTGTGTGTGTGTGTGTGTCTGAGAGAGATTTTGAAGACATCTGTCTTTCAAAGACATGTATTTATTGTATATCCACTGCTGCCCTAGTGCAGGGTGCATAGATAAACTATAAGTTTAAATATACTCATATGAACAATGTATTTCAGAGTGGTGTAAGTTTCCAGAGTGCTTTGGGGATTACACACTAGAAACGTGCACGTGCGTGCGTGTGTGTGTGTGTGCGTGCGCGCACGCACACACACACACATACACAAGGTAAAGGGTCACCTAGTGAGGAAGAAATGACAGGCTAGGCTTATTAAGAAAAGGTAGGTCCTCAGGAGAGATGAAGCCAGAGCTACTCCTTGGAGGGTGGCCATGGAAGAGCATCCCTGGGAAGATGTGAGATGATAGTGTGGGCCCGGGAAAGGGGAAGCAGGTGGGGGACCGTCCAGGCTGGTCTCATTCTGTGAGCGGGAACAGAACTACCTCCAGAGGGCACTTTCGGCAGATTGAGAGCAGAACAGCCAGTTTTACATTTTGTGTTTTACGCAGTAGGAATCTGTATTAGATATCCGAGCCAGGAATTGTTCTTATGAAATGCTTCCCCAGGTTGAAAGAGGAATGGGAAAACTTCTAGAGGGCAGGCAAAGTGATGCTGGCATACTGTGAAAGTGGGGGGGGGGGGAGAGAATGTGTGTGTGAGAGAGAGACAGAGAGAAAGAGAGAGAGAGAGAGAGAGAGAATGTGTGTGTGAGAGAGAGACAGAGAGAGAAACAGAAAGAGATAGAGAGAGAGAGAGAGAGAGAGAGAGAGAGAGAGAGAGACCCTGCAAATGATTGTCCAAATGTCTTGACTGTCAGATGATTCTCCCGACCGTCTTAATGTACAGAACTGCAGGGATCTTTTGAAGTTCGATTGTCCGATAAGCTTACATTTTGAGCGACAGTCTTAAATGAGTTACTAGCTGCGTCTAGTAGGGAAAATATGATCAAAGCGAAGGAAGGAAACTGAAGTTTAAAACTATTTGTGCTCGCAAGTAATTCTGGAGTCATTGTGATTTAACCCGTACCAATCCAAACTAGGAAGAAAGGCTTTCCAATCTCGAAAGGCTTGAAGAGGGATTCTTTATCTCCGAGGATGCAGCCATCCATCCCCTCTGAAAACTCAAGCGTGCCCACTGTGGTGTCTCAGACTTCACCCTGGCTGTGGGGAGGGTT